>NC_064920.1:503406112-503706268 GCF_023897955.1 Schistocerca gregaria
AAAATTTCCCGCTCAAATTAAAATGTTGAAAGTAGAAGACTTCTTTTGATGAGGAATGCTATGTGTCCTTGTGCTGTTATGCTTCTTATATCCTCCTTGCTTTATCCATCATACATTATTTTGCATCAGCGGTAGCAAAATTTCTTCTTTTGGTCTATTACGTGACCTTCACTTCCCATGATAAAATCAACACTAGTCTCATTTCTGCTGCTCATGGATGGTTCTCTCTCCATGTATATTGTGTGTTCTGTTCAATGGGTCCTTTAATTGTTCGCCACCATCACTGAGAATCACAATTTCGTCAGTGGATATTATCATTGATATCCATTGACTCTGAATTGTATTTCCACTTCTTATCATTTCTTTTAATTCCTTTGTGGCTTCTTTGAATACAGTTTGAACATTTGAAGATAAAGACTGCATCACTGCCTAATACCCTTCTTAATTCGATAACTTCTCTCTTGGTCTTCATTTGTTATTGTTCCATTGTGGTTCTTGTGTAAACAGAATATTAATCATCTTTCTTTGTAGATTATACTGATTTTTCTAGAGATCTGAATAGCTTTCTGTATTTGATCTTGTTAAATTCTCTTTTCTAGATTGAGTAATCTTATATGATCTCTCACATGTTGTCAGCGTGATTGATTTATGGTGTCCTTTCTGGTGTTCTAACCGAGTTATTATTCCCATTTTATCCACACTGTTTCAATGATCAACCCAGCCATCTTCTTCAGCTGCTGTGAGTTTTGCTGTTACTTGTATTCACTGCCTGGACCCCAACCATGTTTCGAACTGTTGTTCGTCTCGTGGCACTATTTATAGCCACGTTAGAGTCATGATGCTACCTACACTATTTGATGCTCTTTAGTTTTTCAGAGCTTGCACTGACATTCTGTGAAATTCAAATGCTCTCGGCTTGTACATGCTCTGCTGAACATGGTGGTTGGCAAGATTTTAATAAATTGTGCTCTGGACAACATTTGTTATTTAAATTGAGACCTACATCCTTGTTTGTTAGCTTTTGTGACACATTTATTTCAGAAGACTCCTTAATTATGCTGTCCCAGAGATTTGGCGTATGCAACACGACACTGGACACAACGTTTCATGATTACGTTCGAGGCAATGCTTGGCGGCAGATGCTTTGCTTAGTTTTTCTGTCGACTATTCTCATAGTCTGCACCTCATAATACATGCCGGATTCACATGGCATGTGATACACACCCATCTTTTGGAGACCAAGATTCTCTTTAACATTACAAAGAATACTTCTTATTGTAGTTGTAGGAAGTGAAATACATTGGATGTCACAACATCTCCAAGGGAGAATGAGTAGCATTGAGAAGTCTGTAAATTCCAAGAATGATTGCCTATCAAAGTTGTGGGGTCCAAAAGATACATATCAAACGTGCAATCTTAAATCGATCATGCGACTCTGGTGGCGGGCGTTAAGAGTATGTTTACTGTGGTCACTACAGCAACGACAAAAGAAGAATGTTACGAAAACACTTGTAATTACACAGCAGACAACTTGGCTTACCCATTGTCGGTGTTGTCGTCACGTGAAAGTCTGTGTGATGTGTACTCTAAAGGAACAATTCTCTTTTCGCCATAGCCTGGGTAAACTCTGCCAGTATCACGCAAGAATATGGTTAGAGTGTCACATGCGTTAACTTTTACTTGCAAACACAAGTTGTGGAAATAGAAGTACTGAAGCAAGTATAGTTCATCTCTTTGTCCTGGACACCCTTCTCTTTTAATGGAAGACTTCACAGATTTCCATAGCTGCTTGATGTTCTGCATGTGCACACTGGGGTCATTCGAAGACGTGAACTCTACAGAGTGGTTGACAAACTCCTGGGCAAATCCTTCTGCTTTGAGTGTATTGTAGGACTGAAACCTGTCTGTAATAACTTTACTACAAGGCAGTATGAAGTGCTTTATTAGACCCACTGAAGTGACCTTGTCTCTGGACAGTATTCTGACAACAAAATACTTTCAGCGCTCTCATTATATTCCACTGAATACCCAAATATGATCGATTTCACCCTTTGAGTGTTGTTCTCTGTGGTTCTTCTTTCTTGCTATGTGAGATGCATCCACTTCAAAAACTTTATTTGGGCCACCAATCAGTACACTGTCATTCGTCACTACCATGTAACACACTTCTCTGCAAAACCTGAAATATTTGCACACGGTATTAGCAAATAAGTCAGTTTCTGATGCTGTTGCTTGCAAGATGTAGTCTCAACTCCAGCAAGATAGAAGAATTATGCTGGTCTGGATGGATAATTGGAAAGAGGCGAACCATATATTCTTCCTGATACTCATTCGTTTTCCGCACTGTCCAAAATGAAATTGTAACGGTATTTCAACATCGAAAATTTTCTTAAGAAGTTGTACACACTTCTTATCACCACAGTCTACATAGTCCCTCCTTTCCTCATCTGGTAGTACTCCATATTTGCGTCAAAAATTCAATTAATTTTCTACGCTGGATAAGCATGGAATCAGATTTTTCCATGTGAGAGAGAGTGAGGTTAGAAGAGGCCCGAGGTATTCCTGCCTGTCGTAAGAGGTGACTAAAAGGAGTCTCACACCTTTCGGCCTTTATGTGACGGTCCCCTGTAGGGTTTGACCTCCATCTTTCAAAATTTTTCCGAAGAGCGCCTTACATGGTGCATCGTGTCCATTGTGCATTGATATCTTTACCCCATTTTCTCATTGTGGCATTGCAGTCCTGTTCATCCTCCATCTCTTGATTGAGGACACCTTCCTGGGTGCATTTTCCTCCACCCACTATGCAGTGTCACTTTTTGTGCCGACAATGACCATGGAATTCTTTGCACCTTATATCCAGCATGGTAGCCGCCGTGTACCCTGTTTGTTGTAGTCCCCTGACAACACAGGGAACACTGCTGATGCCCACGCCGTTTACTCCCCACACATGACATGGAGTAGGTGCCAATCTTTCTGGGGCATCAGGACTCCAGGCAATGGTCATCCTGCCAGGTGGCCCTTGCAGAGGCTGGGTGGCGCCCATGGGGAGGGCCCCTGGACGGAGTGGGTGGCATCAGAGAGGGTGACAGGCCATGAAGCGTAGTACGTCATCTCTTGCTGGTGGTCCACTGCTTGCAGTCTCTAAAGAGGCAAAGTCTTAACTTCAGTGCTAAGAAATATGACCCCAAATTGTTCCCCTCCCTGGCCACACCATGGGAGGAATGCCAGGCAAAGGATGGCAGTGAAGCTTATTTATCCCGGTACCTCATATTACGGGAGTTGATTGGGAATCTTCAATGTCCATGAAGCCTCAGTTTTTTGTGGAGCATTTGGAGGACAAGTTTAGGGAGGTGGAGGGCTTGTCCAAAATGCACTCTGGGTCAGTCTTGATAAAAACAGCATCCTCTGCCCCGTCACAGGCATTACTCGCATGTGACAAGTTGGGGGATGTTTCTGTTACCATCACGCCCCATAAGAGCTTAAATATGGTCCAGAGTATTATATTCCACAGGGACCTTCTTTTGCAGTCAGACAACGAACTGCACGCCAATTTAGAGCAGCGAGGTGCTCATTTTGTCCAGCGCATCCATCAGGATCCGAGGGATAATCAGGTTCCCATCTGTTCTTCATCTTGGCCTTTGAGGATGATACATTGCCCAAAAAAGTCAAGGCGGTGAGGTCTACCGCTGTGATGTAAAGCCCTATATCCCTCCCGCAATGCGGTGCTTTAAATGCTGGAAGTTCGGCCATATGTCTTCTCGCTGTACTTCCAGCATCACATGTCGAGATTGTGGACATCCATCACATCCCAATACTCCATGTGCCCCGCCTCCCATCTGTGTCAACTGTGGAGAGCATCATTCACCTTGCTCGCAAGAATGCAGGATTTTACAGCAAGAAAGGAAAATCTTGAAATATAAGACCCTGGACCAACTGACCTACACTGAGGCTAAGAGAAAATTTGAACATCTACATCCTGTGGCTACGACCTCCTGTTTCGGCACCGAGGACAGTTGTCGCCCCATCAGTTCCTCGCATTCCTGTCGCCTCAAAGAACCAGAATATTAAACCTGCCCTCCTTGATGGGGGGGGGGGGCACTTCCCTCCCTGTTTTTCCCTCAGCGCCTACTTCGGGAGCAACACCCCCCTTCCCCTCCCCCCAACCATCGGGGAAATCAGTCCCCATTTCTGAGCCAGAGAAGCATATGTCTTCTTCAGCTCCTCTCGCTAGGAAGGGATCCCTTGGGTCACTCCATTCCCAGGTTTCTGCTAGTGGGAAACGTGAAGCCCGCCAGTGGCTAAAGAGCCCAAAAACAGCGGGTCATAGGGCTTCACACACATCCTCAGTCCCAGAGACTGAGTCAGTGAAGTCCTCACAGCCAGGGAAACCCAAGGAGCAGCAAGAGAAATCGAAAAAGAAGGTCCCCAAGATGAAGGGAATTGCGGTGGCACACAAGCTCTGTGTCTGCGGATGAGGTGGAGATTCTAGAATCCGCTGAGGACCCAGATCTCGCTGGACCCTCAGACACAATGGATATAGATTGCTTAGGCAAAAAGCTGGTGGCACCAGGTGACCCTGCTGCTTAAACTGCCTCATTGAATGTTCTATGCCTTCGCAGTCTCACGATAATGTCATCCTACAGTGGAATTGCGGTGGTATTTTCCACTGCCTGGCTGAGCTGTGGCAACTGTTAAGCCTTACACCTGCTTTCTGCATTGCCCTCCAGGAAACCTGGTTCCCGGCAATGTGAACCCCTGCCTTCTGTGGCTATAAGGGATACTGCAGGAACTGTAGCGGCTATAATTGAGTGTCAGGTGGAGTTTGCATTTATGTCCTAAACTCAGGTTGTAGTGAAACTGTGCCGCTTCAAACCCCTCTTGAAGCTGTGGCTGTCTGAATAAGGACGACACAGGAAATAACTGTCTGCAATGTATATCTTCCTCCAGAAGGTATAGTACCCCTGAATGATTAGCTCCACTGATTGATCATCTCCCCAAAACCTTTCCTATTTTTGGGAGATTTTAACACCCATAACCTCCTGTGGGGTGGCGCCGTGCTTACTGATGTGATGGTCAAGCAGGTGACTGCAATAATTGTTTCTGTGGCAGAAGACACAATTCCTCACTCTTTACAGTGCCTCTGGCAAAAGACAGTCCCATGGTGCTTGCTGGAAGTCAAGTCTGTGAGCTCTACAGCGGCATAAGTGGTACCCTTCCTTGGAGCACCTCATTGCCTTTAAACGGCTCTGTGCCCCAGTTTGTCAACTTATCAAGTGATGGAAACAAGAGTGTTGGGAGAGATATGTCTCAACCATTGGGTGCCATACATCACCTTCCCAAGTCTGGGCAAAGATCAAACATGTTTTTGGGTACCAGGCCCCAACAGATGTTCCCAGCATTAACATTAACGGCATTTTATCTACTGATTCAAACGTGATTGCCAAGCACTTCGCTGAGCACTATGCTTGAGCCTCTGCGTCAGAGAATTACCCCCCAGCCTTTCACACACTCAAACAGCAGCTGGAAGGGGAAGTCCTCTGATATAGTACACGCCACAGTGAATCCTATAACGCCCCATTTACAGAGTGAGAGCTCCTCAGTGCCCTTGTACATTGCCCCAACACAGCTCCTGGGCCAGATCGGATTCAGAGTCAGATGATTAAACATCTCTCATCTGACTACAAGCAATATCTCCTCCTAATCTTCAACCGGATCTGGTGCGACGGCATCTTTCCATCAGAATGGCAGGAGAACACCGGCATTCCGGTGCTCAAACCCAGTAAAAACCCGTTTGATGTGGATTTCTATCGGCCCATTAGCCTCACCAATGTTCTTTGTAAGTGGCCTACTAGCTTCATGTGAGGACGGCTTCTGCCAGGGTCGCTCTACCACTGATAATCTTGTCCCTTGAGTCTGCCATCCGAACAGCCTTTACCCAGACACCAGCACCTGGTTGCCATCTTTTTTAATTTATGAAAAGCGTATGAGACCACCTGGCAACAATATATCCTTGCCACATTATACGAGTGGGGTCTCGGAGGCCCACTCCCGATTTTTATCCAAAATTTCCTGTCGCTTCGTACTTTCCGTGTTCAAGTTGCTGCTTCCCATATCCAGGAGAATGGGGTCCCGCAGGGCTCTGTATAGAGTATATCTCTATTTTTAGTGGCCTTTAATGGTCTAGAAGCAGCTGTAGAGCCGTCCATCTTACCTTCTCTGTGTGCAGATGACTTCTGCATTTCGTACTGCTCCACCAGTACTGTTGTTGCTGAGTGGCGCCTACAGGGAGCCATCCACAATGCACACTCACCTTCATCAGGTTAAGTGGAAGTGGTGGCAGCAACTCAATGCCCTGTGCTGCCTGAGCAACACCAACTGGGGTGCAGATCATTATACACTGCTATAGCTCTCCAGAGCCCTTGTTCAATCCCACTTTGACTATGGGAGTCTGGTTAACGGTTCGGTGGCACCCTCAGCATTGCGTTTACTCAACCCAGTGCACCACTGTGGTGTTTGTTTAGCGACAGGAGCTTTTTGGATGAGACTGGTGACCAGCGTCCTTCTAGAGGCCGGTGTCCCTTCATTGCAGATTAGGCATGCACAGCTGCTGACAATTACGTTACACACATTTGTAGTTCACTCCCGCATCCGAATCACCGTCTCCTTTTCCCACCCACAACAGTCTATCTCCTGGCTATATCTCATGCTCTTGAGCACATCCGGTCATGCTCTGGGGAGTCGTTTCTTCTGTGTACTGACTACTTGAGCAGCCTACAAGCTACCCTCATCATCGTTTGTTAGCAACCATCCAAGAGTCCATCTATGCTCTGGAACAGTCCTGTTGTTCAGTGGTGTTTGTCTGGACCCCGGGTCACGTCGGGATCCCAGGCAACAAACTTGCCGACAAGCTGGCCAAACAGGCTACGTTGGCAACTGCTTATTGAGATCGGCTTCTCTGCAACTGATCCGCGTTCAGTACTATGCTGCAAGGTTTTGCATCTTTGGGAGACAAAAAGGCATAACCTCAGCATGAACAACAAACTGTGTGCCATTAAGGAGACTACGAATGTGTGGCAGTCTCCATGCGGGCCTCTTCCTGCGACTCTGTGGTTCTCTGATGGCTCCGCATTGGCCATGCCTGGGTGACACATGGCTACCTCCTGCACGTTGATGACCCACGTCAGTGTCGATGCACCGCCTGGCTGACAGTTGCCCATATCTTGGTGAGCTGTTTTTTTTGGCTGCCCTGCGACGGACTCTTCAGTTACCGGTCTCATTGCCATTAATTTTAGCTGACAACACCTTATCGGCTAATTTAGTTTTACGTTTTATACATGACTATGGGTTTTATCATTCTGTATAAGTTTTAGCGCGTGTCCTTTGTGGTCTCTACTCTAATGTTTTTAGGGTGGATGTTTTAATGTGTCGCAGAGTGGCTGGCTTTTCCTTTTTATTCTCGTGGTCGACAAGCCACAGTCGTCTGCTTTCTTGGTTTTACTACTTCTACCTGGTCCTTGCTTTTGTGGTTTTCTTTTCCTGTTTTGTCCGTGGTAGTGTTGGTTGTCCTTCTGTTGTTCTTCTGGTTCTTTCTTTCTCCTGTTATTGTGATGTACATCTCCTTTTTCTTCTTTCCCTTGTGTAATTATTTTACCTGGAACAAGGGACCGATGACCTCGCATTTTGGTCTCAAATGCCCCCTCTTTTAAACCAACCAACCTAAAGACTTTAGTCCATAGAGCTCAAACACTTTCAGGAAAGGATAGCATCACCAAAGAATTACAGTAATTATGAATAGTTTTCCAAAGGAATGGGTACTCATATCAAATTGAGTAGGTGATGCAATCAAAACACCTTAGAAAGAGGTTGAGGCTGAGGCCCAGGAAGAGAAGCCAAAAATCACTTATCTACCTTATGTTGGCTCTATATCTATAAAGATAGGTAGTCTGAATATAATAGGGGGAAACATTCCATGTGGGAAAAATATATTTAAAAACAAAGATGATGTAACTTACCAAACGAAAGTGCTGGCATGTTGATAGACACACAAACATACACACAAAATTCAAGCTTTTGCAACCAACGGTTGCTTCATCAGGAAAGAGGGAAGGAGAGGGAACTTTATCTAATGCCAGTATCAAAAGACCTTGAATATCATTACACTCAAGGTCAATAAACATAATTTGCATTATGTGCTGCTGCTTCCAGTAGTGTGTGAAACAAAATAATCACCACAACCATTGAAACTGTCATTCTCTTTTATAAGTTGTTAAACGCATGAAGTACAGTATTTTTAGTACAAGTAAACCAAGTTAAATAGGTGCCTATCAAGTCTGAATCAATACCTTCACATTAATTCCATTGTGTTTAGTCTTGAGTGTGACAATGTCGATGCAGGAACGCGCCTCCAGATAAGTCATTAATTATTCTTGTCTGCACCGAACCTCCTGATGCAGGATCTCAGCGGTGAGAGAAATGATGAACAGATAGGAGTTGAACTTATAACCGTGCGAATAAATATTCCTTTATTAATAACTTTTTGTAATACTTTTAATGAATGCTTAAAATCCACATTTGTAACAGTACTGGTGTGACGGATCCAAGCATATGTCCGTCCTCTACCATCTCCCAAAACAAAAGGGTGAAGATACGTGAATTAATAAATTGAAGGGCGTATATCTTACTTTGTTACATACAGCCATTTAACAATGTATCAAAACATTATCCTTGCCACAAAGCAACTCGTTAATTTACTTTTCGTGGCGTTTACTTACAGCTTATATAGGGTGTTTCAAAAATGACCGGTATATTTGAAACGGCAATACAAACTAAACGAGCAGCGATAGAAATACACCGCTTGTTGCAATATGCTTGGGACAACAGTACATTTTCAGGCAGACAAACTTTCGAAATTACAGTAGTTACAATTGTCAACAACAGATGGTACTGCGGTCTGGGAAACTCTATAGTACGATATTTTCCACATATCCACCATGTGTAGCAATAATATGGCGTAGTCTCTGAATGAAATTACCCGAAACCTTTGACAACGTGTCTGGCGGAATGGTTTCACATGCAGATGAGATGTACTGCTTCAGCTGTTCAATTGTTTCTGGATTCTGGCGGTACACCTGGTCTTTTAAGTGCCCCCCAGAGAAAGAAGTCACAGGGGTTCATGTCTGGCGAATAGGGAGGCCAATCCACGCTGCCTCCTGTATGTTTCGGATAGCCCAAAGCAATCACACGATCATCGAAATATTCATTCAGGAAATTAAAGACGTCGGCCGTGCAATGTGGCCGGGCACCATCTTGCATAAACCAAGAGGTGTTCGCAGCGTCGTCTAAGGCAGTTTGTACCACCACAAATTCACGAAGAATGTCCAGATAGCGTGATGCAGTAATCGTTTCGGATCTGAAAAATGGGCCAATGATTCCTTTGGAAGAAATGGCTGCCCAGACCAGTACTTTTTGAGGATGCAGGGACAATGGGACTGCAACATGGGGCTTTTCGGTTCCCCATATGCGCCAGTTCTGTTTATTGATGAAGCCGTCCACG
The DNA here is from genome assembly GCF_023897955.1 of Schistocerca gregaria. Taxonomy (NCBI): domain Eukaryota; kingdom Metazoa; phylum Arthropoda; class Insecta; order Orthoptera; family Acrididae; genus Schistocerca; species Schistocerca gregaria. Next base: position 503,415,666 of record NC_064920.1, read on the forward strand.
TAAAAATAAGCTTCGTCAGTAAACCAAATGCTGCCCATATGCATATCGCCGTCATCAATCCTGTGCACTATATCGTTAGCGAATGTCTCTCGTGCAGCAATGGTAGCGGCGCTGAGGGGTTGCCGCGTTTGAATTTTGTATGGATAGAGGTGTAAACTCTGGCACATGAGACGATATGTGGACGTTGGCGTCATTTGGACCGCAGCTGCAACACGGCGAACGGAAACCCGAGGCCGCTGTTGGATCACCTGCTGCACTAGCTGCGCGTTGCCCTCTGTGGTTGCCGTACGCGGTCGCACTACCTTTCCAGCACGTTCATCCGTCATGTTCCCAGTCCGTTGAAATTTTTCAAATAGTTCCTTTATTGTATCACTTTTCGGTCCTTTGGTTACATTAAACCTCCGTTGAAAACATCGTCTTGTTGCAACAACACTGTGTTCTAGGCAGTGGAATTCCAACACCAGAAAAATCCTCTGTTCTGAGGAATAAACCATGTTGTCCACAGCACACTTGCACGTTGTGAACAGCACAAGCTTACAGCAGAAAGACGACGTACAGAATGGCGCACCCACAGGCTGCGTTGTCTTCTATATCTTTCACATCACTTGCAGCACCATCTGTTGTTGAAAATTGTAACTACTGTAATTTCAAAAGTGTGTCCGCCTGAAAATGTACTGTTGTCCCAAGCATATTGCAACAAATGGTGTATTTCTATCGCTGCTCGTTTAGTTTTTATTGCCGTTTCAGATATACCGGTCATTTTTGAAACACCCTGTATATATGCAAGGAAATAAAAATAACGTGGTTCGATACAGCTGGCATGTCTTGCGAGGCACAGATTGTCAGAACAGTCAAGAAGAGATGCAAGGAACATCAGCAACAACCCCGGCTAAAACAATTAGGCAACTCAGTTGTCACCAAGCACTGCATCGAATATAATCATAAAACGATGTGATCAGTGTCATGGTGCAAACACCAAAGTTTATGGGGCAGTATAATTAAGAAGTCAGAATAAACAAATGTGCCAGAAAAGGTAAGAAACAGGGGTGGAAGTTTCAATTTAAATAACGCTGAATCAAAACATATTACTTCATGAAGGTGATAAGTTACTACTTGTAACAGTTACTGATGAACAATGACTGTCATCTGCACATCATTGAAATTTCGTTAAGTGGGTTATAAATTTGAATATACATACTTTGTGAGCAATTGTTTGTGTGCGCATGAAGTCTGGAGTTTTGTTGCCGTGTTTCTACAAGAAACAGCTCGTGATCACCATTCAACATTTGCTGGGTTGGAAGGTGCTCCTTAGATGTGCACCCCTTCTCGGAAATATGCAGCGCTCCAGAGAATGATGAAGCTCGTGACAATAAAAGGATGATGGCAGAAGGACAGTGGAAGGTTCATTCTGTCTGTATCCCATAAAGTGGAAAGACTGTTGAATTAATGTAACAAACATTAATGCTTATCGACAGAAATGTATTAGAAAGTGTTGCATGCTGTCATATTTAGTTAATAAATAATATTTTGTGAAGAAGATATATCTCTTACTTTTTGGAATTGAGAGAGCGTTAGGGCACACATTTTCAGCCGAAAGATTTCATCCCAAGGAGAATAAGCATGACAGGAATAAGCATGGCAAGTAATTGCGAGTACCGGGTGATCATATTATCATACCAATACCCTTTAAGCTCTCTCTGTTAGTCTAACTACAAACTAGCTGAGTTGGAGTACAGTTAATATTTCAAGACATCTTGGCATAAAGTGTTAAAAAGCTTCCATACCTCTACCATTTCCTAATGTGTTAGCTGTATCCATTTCTGCTACTCATCCCTTTACTTAAGCAGATATGAGCTTGATTGGATTAAGCTTCCAATGAGCCACTAGTTACCAAACAAGTTTTACATCTGGTTGAAGTTGTTTAGTTACTTGTTCCAGTTTCTTTAATGCTGTTTGAAATAAGTCCTGAATAGGCATATCAGCTTTGTCTTAGTCCATTTCCTAAAATCATCAACTCAAGGTGACAGTGAAATATTCTTTGGTGCTATACAAGACATGATCTCACCTTTCAGCCATGATATGCTCAGGTTTTTAGTTGAAGGATCAACCATCGTATAATATGGAGCTTGATTAGGTCAGACGTAGGGATTTTGGCACCCCATGTGAAAATTTCATTCACCGCCTCCCTCCCCTTACTTGCATTTTCAGATGTAGACAAACTTTTTCGCAGTGTTGTTAATCTACCTTATTTTCAAATAACACACTAGCTTATACCTCTTTTTAACATGAACACGTCTAAAAGACCAGAGCCAGGTGTGGCTCACCAGTCAACGACAGAAGTGAAACATTTACAGTGTAAAACATTTTGAGTTATAACTCCAAAATTAACTATGCAAATCAAAATTAAGTTGTGTCACTCACAGAGCGTATAAGCTAAGTAAATTCTGTTCACTTTTTCTCGATGCCTGTGCAGAGAAGATCGTGCGGTGTGGAGGGGTAGCCCCATCTCTGCCGCAGGGTGTGTAACAAGTTGGGAGTAGAGATGATGGATAGAGTTCTTGCAGTACTTCCAACATTCACAGTTAGCACTTTGTACTGATTTCTTGCTGTGGCGTAAATGATGTGCGGGAATGACAAGTTTTGTGATAGTGTATATTAACATACACATTTATCTTCGCAGCATTAAATATTCATAGCACACCACAAAGACATAGAAACAAACCCACAACTGTTCACTGAACAGGTTTTCACTGGAGCGCTGAACAATCATCAAGTAAGTTGGCAAGAGCTGTGAAAGGTACGGAACATTCCGAATTTTGTCAATGAAATCAGAGTAGAACTGTCGATCTCAGGAAACAAGAAAAAGTAAATATGAAATAGCACTTCAAACAATAGGTTTACACAGGTTGGTGACAGTTAGCAACTTATTTGTCTGTCAGACAAACCGAATGTGATTCTGTCCTGCAACAAATCTTTCTTAAGCAAATGATGAGAAAGCATGACATACATAAATAAATCAAAACTAAAATTAATGATCAACATGTTTACCTTATATTACTCCTTTATGACTTCATTGAAATCCAAACATTCATCTATCTAATGTTTAGTCTATACTGTTGCAAGTTCACTCAGTCTTGCCTGGGCCATTGTTGATTTCGGGTACATTTTAATCAGTTTAAGCCACAGTAAACTTCTTTTTCCATTTGGCACTGTGACCAGTTGTGTAAGCATATTCAGACTAAACATACCTCGTGCACAAAGCCATACTTTTGTGTGAGTTTTGGTATGGCACCAGGCTTTACCATCACCATCATCAGGATTTCCTTCCAGTGAGCCAGGTAGAAACTTTGAGAATGATATGCCTCCATTGGGTCCTGTCCTGATATAGCTTTTTCCTCTCCACTACATCCCATGTTACTCCTCTCCCCTTTACCAACATTGAGACCAATTTCAGTTCATGTTTAAAATCGACAAGACTGATGTCAGCCTACTCATGAGTGAAACTGTCACACTGTTTATAACACCTGTCACTTACAACATCAGGTGACATGCCTTTAATTTACTAATGTCAAACAAAAAATCAAAAAGCTCACTGACACATAAGCTGTTGAAATCTCTCACTGTGAGTACATATTATTACACACAGTACTTTAAAGTAAAAATCGATTGTGTATTGCATATCTGGATCTTCAGTTTTTTTCTTCTCCCTCGTACTGGAACTGTATCTTCTTCCATCTTTTCATATTTATGGTTGTTTTTGATATCTATGTCAAGTTGAATTGTCAATTCCTTAGCGTGTAGTAGGTAAACTTGGAATTTGAGGTCGTCCTTACAGTTTGTGAAATGTCCTGTTGCCCTTCTGAGTGAGTATATAGCTTTCAGTATATCTGTGGTAATAATTTGTAGATGTATGCTGACAATATAAATACGGAGTAATATCATCGTTGCATCACCACTTCTGAAAAGAACGTAAATTAACAGATAAGTTTCGTGAAACTGTCAGCCTCATGTGCGACCATTCTGTGTACATATTTTCGTCTTCACTTATTTCAACTAGTGCATCATAGACCTCTCCTATGCTACTCTTAAGAGGGGCGAGTGCATCAATCTTACTGTCCCATCTTCTTGTACTGAATAACACCAACATTATGGCAGATATACAACCATTCAAAACTGTCCAGCATTGTGTACATCCATAAAAGAAATTACAATTTTTTTCTCGGCAAACAAAAAAGTGAAACTGCGTATTTAGATGCCTTTGAAGCATTATTCACTCCTAGATTTATGGAATGACTATTGCAGGGAATTTAAAATGCTGTAGGATTTATATGTAAAAATCTGCTTTTGCATTCCTATGTTCTTGTCTTTTACATTAGAACCGTTATCATAGCATCTTCCCTCTTGGCCTCAAAATGAATTTTCATTTCCTCTACCTGTTTTAACTTTACGTCTGTAACCCTTAAACCAGATATATCTCTTACAAGCACACAGCCAAGCAAATGTTCACCAATAATTATATCACACATGTCAGCATCACTAGACTTCACAATAAAGAAATGCGCTACCATTGTCATTTGCTCAGTGCCAGAAATATCAGGTGTACAGTCAAAAATTTACTATAATATTTGGCGGCTTTCAATGAAGACAGTACTTCGTTTTTAATTTTTTGATGGATGATATGAATCATTTCATTCAGTAGGTTTTCCGCAGATAATGATCAGACTTAGCTTTTCACCACAAGATTTTCTCCTTACATGTTCACCTGGAAACGAATCAAATTTTTCAGATAATTCGACCAGCTTTTAAAAAATCCAGTTATTATTAAACAGTTTGTATGATGTTCCTCTCAAAGTAAGGCACTCACTAGCCAAAAAATTAATAACTGTGAAGTGGTGCTTGATTTCACTGTTCCACAGTAGCAAAGTTCATCTCATTGTGGTAGTCACCAGTCTTTTTCTTCCCAATAAAACAGAGTTTTGCACCATAAAAAAAACCACCTCCACTTCCGATATGTAAAATTACAATGTGTTTCTCAGCTCCATATCATCTCTTGAATCCTCTATATCATCGATAAATCTGCTGCACATTTCCTCAGAATTGATTGTAGTTGTCAAAGCCATTTTCTAAAGAATCAACCCTGTTTTTTTGTCACCCATAATTCATTATATGATTCTGATCGCACCAGGTCCCATCTGCAAAGTTCATCTTATGGCCCTGTGTTTCTCATTCTTCTAAGGAAGGCATATTGGGATCTAGCAGCTGTCACAGCAGACTCCATTAGCACTGGTTTTCTGCCAAGTTTTTGAAACAGAACCCCAAGCTTTTAACTGTTTTCAGAAGAGTAGAGATTGAGGTATTGAGAAAATCTGCTATATTTTCTAGGTAGAGATTTTTAATTGTGGGGATTACCTTATTCATATAAAAATTGTGAATAGTTCTTCATATTGTGCAAAAAAGCAAAATCAGTGATGTGTGTTTTAGAGTGCCCTGGACAAACAGTTTTTTCGTGACTTGAGTGTTGCACTTTCACCATTCTCCTTTGATGGCACCAATATTTCAAGACGGTGCACCACTTTCTGATACGCAGAAAACCTACTATTCCCTACTCTCCTCTCCTCTCCTCCCCCCCCCCCTCCCCCACCCTCTTTAAAAGAAATAAATAGAACTTAAAACCATTGCAAGCTTACCCATGACAATTCTGGTCTTGGAGGCATATGTTGTTACCATTGTGGAAACAATCGGATAGTACCAGTAGCATGCAGGTGAAGCAAGGTCACAAAGGCATTCCTTTTCCTAACCACTTAGAGGTAGCTAGCAGTACACAGAAATGTTGCATTCAGTTTTGCAACCATGTGTGATGCTAATTGCGAGGTCATACATGCAGACAACCACTCTTCAGTATTATTCTGTACAAAATCCATATCACAATGTATGGTCACAGTGGTTGCTGTTTCTTACAAGAGTGAAAGAGACCTTCAGAACAAATACAACCTTTCTGTTATATGTTTACCCTAGGCTAAGAAAAAGATATTTTAGAAAAACCATAAGAACATTTTTTGAGTGATTGACAAATTCTCCACTACCAACATATGTGCCTATAATGTATTATAATTTCACACACACACACACACACACACACACACACACACACACACACACATGTTGGTCTGTATATGGATGGATGAGCGTGCGTGCGTGTGCACGCGCGAGTATATACCTATCCTTTTTTCCCCCCTAAGGTAAGTCTTTCCGCTCCCGGGATTGGAATGACTCCTTACCCTCTCCCTTAAAACCCACATCCTTTCATCTTTCCTTTTCCTTCCCTCTTTCCTGTCGAAGCAGCCACCGGTTGCGAAAGCTCGAAATTCTGTGTGTGTGTTTTATTCATTGTGCCTATCTACCGGTGCTTTCCCGCTTGGTAAGTCTTGGAATCTTTGTTTTTAATATATAATACAAAGTTGATATGACTTAACAAATAAAAGCACTGGCAGGTCGATAGATACACAAACATACACACACAATTCAGGCTTTCGCAACCAACGGTTGCTTCTTCAGGAAAGAGGGAAGGAGAGGGAAAGACAAAGGGATGTGGGTTTTGAGGGAGAGGGTAAGGAGTCATTCCAATCCCGGGAGTGGAAAGACTTGCCTTAAGGGGAAAAAAGGACAGGTGTACACACACACACACACACACACACACACACACACACACACACACACAAGCAGACATTTGTAAAGCTAAAGAGTTTGGGCAGAGATGTCAGTCGAGGCAGAAGTACACAGGCAAAGATGTTGTTGAAAGACAGTGAGGTATGAGTGCCGGCAACTTGAAATTAGCGGAGGTTGAGGCCTGGTGGATAACGAGAAGAGATGATATACTGAAGGGCAAGTTCCCATCTCCGGAGCTCTGACAGGTTGGTGTTAGTGAGAAGTATCCAGATAACCTGGACGGTGCAACACTGTGCCAAGATGTGCTGGCCGTGCTCCTAGGCATGTTTAGCCACAGGGTGATCCTCACTACCAACAAACACTGTCTGTGCCCGTTCATGCGAATGGACAGTTTGTTGCTGCTCATTCCCACATAGAAAGCTTCACAGTGTAGGCAGGTCAGTTGGTAAATCACGTGGGTGCTTTCACACGTGGCTCTGCCTTTGATCGTGTACACCTTCCGGGTTGCAGGACTGGAGTAGGTGGTGGTGGGAGGGTGCGTGGGACAGGTTTTACACCGGGGGCAGTTACAAGGGTAGGAGCCAGAGGGTAGGGAAGGTGGTTCGGGGATTTCATAGGGTACAGAAGCAAATAACCAGAGCCACTTCTTCATCCCCTCAAACCCAGAACCTCCCACAGAAATACCCCAAAAGTGCCCCACTTGTGACAGGATACTTTCCGGGACTGGATCAGACTCTGAATGTGGCTCTCCAGCAGGGATACGACTTCCTCAAATCCTGCCCTGAAATGAGATCCATCCTTCACGAAATCCTCCCCACTCCACCAAGAGTGTCTTTCCGCCGTCCACCTAACCTTCGTAACCTCTTAGTTCATCCCTAGTTCATTTTTGCCTGTGTACTTCTGCCTCGACTGACATCTCTGCCCAAACTCTTTAGCTTTACAAATTTCTGCTTGTGTGTGTGTGTGTGTGTGTGTGTGTGTGTGTGTGTGTGTACACCTGTCCATTTTTTCCCCTTAAGGTAAGTCTTTCCGCTCCTGGGATTGGAATGACTCCTTACCCTCTCCCTTAAAACCCACATCCTTTCGTCTTTCCCTCTCCTTCCCTCTTTCCTGAAGAAGCAACCGTTGGTTGCAAAAGCTTGAATTTTGTGTGTATGTTTGTGTATCCATCGACCTGCCAGCGCTTTTACTTGGTAAGTCACATCAACTTTGTTTTTAGATATATTTATCCCACGCGGAATGTTTCCCTCTATTATATATACTCATTTTACAATATGCCTGTTATTGTAATTTAAGCCTAAACTCAAGTCTCCACAATAAACCCACATGTGGGAAAATGTGCACTCAATGGTTTGCCAAAAAAACACGTGTAAATTCTATGAGCAGATGTACTTCAGTCCTGTTCGTAGTGAGATTTCTTCCACTCACAATAAAGACTGGTAGATAACATATATGATTTGCTTTGCAACATTCATCATTTTTGTGTGATGACAGTAGATTGGTATGCATCTCATTTTACAGATAGTAAAGAAAAGTACTCTAAGAAGACATTTTAGTAAGATAAAGGAATAGGTGACTTTGGAAACCTCTGTTGAATGCTGAAAACATTCTTGCTGTTTTTACTGCGAAAAATATGGGGCATGGTTTTTCTAATTGTTCATTATTTTATCAGAGCAATATATATTTACCATGTATATACAGTACACACTCACTGCATTTTCTATCTTTTTTATTCACTGAATAATACAAATTTATTGTGACTCACTCATTAAATACATTATTTGATATTCACGTTTTACAGGCAAAATCTGCTACAGGAGCAGATGCGACAGTTATTTATGTTCCTCCGCCAGGAGCTGCTAAGGCAATTCTAGAAGCAATTGATGCAGAAATACCACTTATTGTTTGTATTACTGAAGGCATACCTCAGCAGGATATGGTTAAAGTTAAGCATAGGCTTCTGGCACAAGATAAGTCTCGACTTGTTGGTCCTAACTGTCCAGGCATAATTGCTCCAGAACAAGTAAGTATTCTTTTGCAGGCCTGAATTTCTATGTTTGAGTTTCTGAAAATAAATTGAAAGCCACTTCTAAGTTTTTGCAAATTCATTTTGTATTTTTAATAGGAACTTAACATTATCAAGGGAAACTTGCTTTTTCTTTTCGGAGAGATGTGATATTATCTAAAATCTGGGAAAGATGTACAAAAATAGAAAAGTAAGTTGAAGAAAGTGGACCTAATTAAGTAATTTTAAAAACAAGTAGGCAAAAATGAAAGTAATTAGTGCTTCTTACAATCAATTCCATTGCTACAACAGGATCAGCTGCCTAATAGTGAAACCAGTAGACTTTGTATATTGCCACTGTAACTGTAATTTTCATGTGCTATATTACTTTCATAGTTACATTTCAGATGTCATTTGGTGCAGCTGCAATTATAGAGTACAGTAAAATAAAACACACATTTCGTCAGAGTTCTCATCAATTATATTATATTTTGTGCCTCTTTGTTGCTTATTGGTTTTGGAAGTACACTTATAGTTCTCTTGTTCTGCAAAAATATTCTCTCTTACACAAAAAAAGTTGTGTTCTAACCATGTTGATATAGCAGTAATAATTGCAATAAAGCAAGCCTCAAAAAATATGACACTTGAGTATCAGCATTCTTCGATTCTCAGTTTCATTTACTGAAAGTCTGAAAGTGAACTAAATTTTACGCTAATCTAGACATTCTGTGCAATTGCGGAAGTTTTGCTTTGCTTTCTATTTGCTTGTTTTGATACATTTTTGCAGTTGGGTAACGAAGGAATCCAGAACTCACATGACATTTTTCATCTTACCACGTAATTTGTAGGCATGCACTTGGATTTGTAGCATTTTTGAGTGAACTGTTTGATAATTCCTCACATCAGTTGGGATCAGTCTGCTACTGAGTTTAAAGAGTGTAATTATTGTCACCCAGCAGTTTATTATCTAGGCGTATTTATGTTATTGTCATAATCTAATGTCATTCATACTCAGTTATGACTGATGTGTGTGTGTGGGGGGGGGGGGGGGGGGGGGTGATCAGCTGAACATGCACTGTTGTCAGTTCCTATGGATGAGCTCTTCAGGGAGCTCAGCCAGTCCTTGCTGGATTTGGCAAAGCCAAACTTAGACATTCTGAGATTGGGACTGCTCTGCACATGGTTAATTCTCTATCTTCTTTGATAGAAACTTCTTGAAAATAATCATAATTATCACCACCAGCAAGGTGAACTACTTGTTGAAAAGTATAATGAAAAGTGTAAAATGCGCATAAACAGGTAGCCTCAGGGAAAATTGCCGCAGCCCAATTGCATTAGGGTTTCTCTGCCATCTGAAAATCAGTCTGAGATGACTTCTCTGTTAGCCTAGCTAATTGTGCTAATGTATGGGGTCCACTGATTATAATAAAAATCTCCCACTAATTCTTGTAGACTGTTAAGCTGTTTTAAACTCAACCCATTAAAAGAAGTGATGAGCTTAATCTTCCAGGACTCACATGAGCAAAAACAACACTTTTGTTAGACAGAATGTTATTTCAATTGTGAAAAGAGGCGTAGTGTATGGAATTATGCCATCACTTAACTTTTTAAAAACATGTAGTGTGTAGAAGGAGAACTCTGAGGCCAGTGGGCAGTGCTTCACTGCCAGTCAGTTTTCACAAAGCTGACCATCAGTAATAATTCCAACAAAGATGTTATGATTCAGGAAATTAAAATCATCCAATACACTACTTAGTAGCAGAGAGTCATAATGGCATAATAGCTGCCTATTTTATCATCATCTTCAGCTTTATTCGTAGCCAAGGAAGAGTAGTGTGTTAATATTAGTATATCATCAAAGAAGTCCAAATAATACAAGCATCAATATCTGAATTTTCAGTTGTACTTGTAAAAGTGCACGAATTACAAAGGCCACCTCTTTCAGATGATGCGCAAAGCCATAGATAACAGTAATATACTGGTCGTTACTTCTCCTCATCTGGCATATAAACACAGCTCTGCAAAATATTTAGTAAAGCCTCTGAATAAAAAACTTAGAGTTGAAAATCACACCGTGCTATTCTACAACTGAAACCAGTTGTAAACATTTAATCAGGGAGACAAAATAAGTGACCAGGAACCCACAGCTTCTTGGCTGTCTTTAATGAATGTAGATGTTACAATCTGTGTAGCACCTACATAGATTCTCCACTGTGCCCACTTTGATAACAAATACGAGGCTCTAGCCAAAATTTTCAGGGCTGGTGCTGCCATCTGTTGGAAACCTTACCTTTGGACTAATGGTCACCATCACCCTCGAAGTAGTTCCCATCTACACGTACACACCAGTCCCAGCGCTTCTGCCACTGGTCAGACATTCTCTGGCAGTCCTGTTCTTTGTGTGTGTTTATCACCACCAGCGATGCTTGTTGAATCCTCTCTAAAGTGTCCAACCATTGGCCCTCCAACTTGAGTTTTAGTTTTCAGAATAGAACGAAGTCGCAAGGTGCCAAATCTGGCAAGTACGGTGGGTGGGGTACAACCGCCATGTTGTTTTTTGCCAAGAAGGTCCTGGCGAGCAAAGACATGTGACAGGGCATGTTGTTGCGATGCAGGAGCCAGTTCTCCTGACGTCAAAGTTCGGGCCGTCGTTGCGACACGTTTTCATGGAGCCTTTGCAGAGTGTCATAGTAGTACGTGGAATTCACTGTTAGGGTGCATGGTACAAGTTCTTTGTGCACAATTCCCTTAGTATGCTCTTCACCTGTCTCGCTTTTTTGGGTCTTTGAGAGCCCGGGCTCTTCCCCCAAACACTTGTTGAATCATTTCAAGGGTGAACATAGCACTTTTCCCAAGATATGCATGGAATTTGATACACATGCGCTGTTCTTTTCACGGATCCATCGTAAAATCACCACACACCAGCACGGAATATTAGAAATCACTGTGGACGTGCAACATGTCCTCCCAGTTGAATGCCACTCCGCACAATGACTCATCAGATATGCAGCTCTCGCCACCTAGCGGTGCGAAGATCTACTACTCCTACTTTCCAGATGGTGGCACCAGTCCCGAAAATTTTGGGTTCTACCTCATATCTCTGACTGGAATGCCATAGCCAGCTACCCTAGTGAGATATCATACTCTGATCTAGGCTGTATCTCGTATACCCCCGACCCTAGAATGTTTTTCTGTTTACAACCCATCATTGAACCAGACTGTACCTTCTGAATGGTGTCATGGTTCATTCTTCCACTGCTCCCTACAGCCAATTGTTATGTTGAAAGGTTTGTTATAGATGCTGGAAGCTGTTGTATAACCAGCCTCATTTCCCCACCCATTCCTATATGTTCCACATCCTGTATATTAGTGTGAGATTCTGGATGTTCCAAATGTTTCCAGTTTTTAAACTGAAGTCGATGTTGTTTTCTCCATTGCAACCCAGAGATGTAATGGAGGAATGTCCAGCATGGTCTCCATCTCAGCAGTGGATGTAATGCTAATTCCTCCTGGTAAGGTTAGGCAGGCCAATCTGTGCACACTTCCAAGCTCCTTAGCAGCCAGCTTCTGCTCTACTTTATTCCATCATACTGTCATCCCATAAATTAAAATGGGTTTATATCCAGTACACGCTTCTGGGACACAGACCCAGAGAGTTACCCCTAGATAATTCATTTCCCATCCAGTGGTACAATTTTATTGAAGAGCATAAGATTCCAGAATGTGACCCGGATATACTTCTTTGTGAACTACATTGCAACAGTTTTCCTAGGACTGGCACATAGATCCTGTTTCTTATACCTGTTTTGCATAATGTTCAGAGTGCATTGTGCCATTGGTGTAATGGTACTTGCAAATGAGCCAAGTATTAATATGACTATCCGTCTATGTATCCTTTTCACAAATAACCTCTAGCTTCTAACTCCTCAATGTGTTCATTAACCACAGCAGTGGGAACAAAATCCCATATTGTGGAGACCCTCTGATGGTGTTGATCGCCACTTTTACATCAGTCATGGTGACGTCTATCTTTCGTCTACTCTAATCCATCTACATATAGTTTTCTTAATGCCATGCTCTTCTGCAGCCCTAACCATGGATCCAAAGACCATATTGCTACATGCCTCCTCAATATCCAGGAAGGTGCAGAGAGGAATTTGCTTTTTTTACTTTTCCAATCAATTGGTGAAGTGCTATTTCACGTGATTTACATTGTTGATGTGAGTGATGGAATTCATGTAGAGGAGCTTCAGTTCGCCACCTTTCCACAATGTGCACATTAAACAATTTTTCTAATGTTTTTGAGGGGAGCTGGAATGATCCATCTCCTCCATCTTAACTTTAGCAAATAGAAGGAACATTTTTTCTAAAACCATTAAAGATATTGATGTGAAATTTGGACTACATGTTCAGTTAATATTTCTCTACAAAGTTATAATGCCATGTTAAGAAATATTTATTGGTTTTTGTTTTACATTTTTTTTTTAAACAGCTGCTTATTTTTTTTTTAATTTTGTGCTTTTTCTTCTATAACTCTTAAATTATAGAATTTTTTACAATTTGTTATAAAAATGAAGGAAAAGAAGTAAACAATATTGTGTATAAATTTCATTGGTTCGCTGTTAGCAGTTTTTGAGAAAATGTTCCTCAAAGACGAAAATTTTAAAGTTACGGGAAATGGTTTCCAAAGTTTTTTAATACATTCCTGCCTCATATGATGGATTATCAGTAGAGGTCTGCGTGGATGCGGATATCCGCCGTATTTGTTACTTGGCGGATGAAATCGTGGCCGGCGTGGATATCCGCGGGTCATCTGCGGACAATGAACAAGGCATCTGCCCAGTACGTATGTTTCAATGTTAGTTCAAAACTTCACGTCTGTTGACATTCTTCGAATCTTGCAGGGCCCGGGCAGAGCGGATGTCTGTTGTCCTCAGCCCCTGGCTACGACCGACGTAGCTGTACCCAAGAGACCTGCGCCTAATCCGTTCCCGCGACCGTGTCTTTCTTGTGGCCTGTGAAGTGCTCTCTGGGTGGCAAACCTGCCCACTGTCCACCAGACAGGTGCCCGTTGCAATTTTCCGCTGCCTTCAGTTATCGCTTTGTTGTGACCGAGTGACAATGTGCAGCGTAGCAAATATCAGTGGGAGTTCTTTCTTCAAATGAACACCATATCGATGGATACAATTTCGTATAAGGTGAAAAAAGGTGATTTTACATCAATGAAGGAAAACAAATTGAAATCGCCAATTTGGAAAAAATTCGCATACGTATTTGATGGCAATGAAAAGATAAGACATAGTGGCTTGTTTTGCATGTAAAAAAGTATATTCCTACACTGGACACAAAAGTGGAACTTCAAATTTGCTAAAACATTCGTGTGAGGCTCGACAAAGTAGCATAATTACTTACTTAAATACCAAGAGAGATGTGAAAGTTCTTGAAGTTCCGCCAATTTGAAGACAGCTGCGACAGAAAAACTTATCAGTCTTGTCAGCAAAGACATTTTACCATTCAAAGTTGCTTGTGGATCTGGGTTTCTTGAGACGGCACAGTTTCTTATTGATGTGTGGGCCAAGTACGATGCAGTGAGTGCTAGGGAACTGCTACTTCATCCAACCACTCCTAATTTCTGTAACCACTGATTTTGTTGTCACTCTTCGGAAGACGAGTTATTTCTTCCAGACAACGTCAATTATTGCTGGCAGTTCAACTATTTCACAGGTGCGCCAGCGTTTTGCAGTGTAGGCCTACTACTGTAAATATTTTCAACTGGAAATGACGAGGACTGAACACGTAAGCTATAATGTAATCATCAGCTGACATGAATGGCTTCAAAATTTGACACATCCAAGCAGTGAGTACAAAAAAACTGTCGGTAAATGATGCAATGAGCTAGTAACAGTTTAAAACCATTGTCATTTTCAGCTGCCTTGGCAAAAGAGCAGCGAAATATAATTGTTTCTATACACGTATTTTCATCATTTAATACTATTAGATTGATTTATTTATTTTTTTTTTTTTTTTTTTTTTTTTTTTTTTTTTTTTTTTTTTTTTTTTTTTTAATAGCGTTTCCAATCACACGAGATCCGAACCGCTACTGTGTGTGCTCCGGAGCGCCAATGCTTTCCTGTTTGGAATGTTCTGCTTTAGAGTAGGTATAGAGCATTTCCTGTGATTTAAGAAGTCAAAAGTAATTACGTTGTCACAGAAATGGCACCCTAACAATAACTGCCATTACATACCATAATTCTAAGTACTACTGTCTATTACTATTAATTACTCATTGAAAACTTAAATATATGTGGATAAGAAACTTGCGAATGCGGATTAATTGCTGCGGATGCGATTGCGGATTAGGACCTTGCGGATGCGGGTTGCACTTTTCTTATCCGCACAGACCTCTAATTATCAGCATCATCATCTTTTTCCAGTGTTAGTTTCCATTTCACTGGTCTTTTCTTCCCTTTTGCTGCATGTTGTAGGCCTTTGTCTCTTCTTCCTGCACCTCTTAGTCTTTCTTCATCAATTAGGCACATTGTGGAAATGGTGTTGTGTCCTGGTTGGAAACCTAAACGTTTCAGCACATCACATTTGAAAAGGTTTCCTTCATTGTATGTTGCCACTGCACCATACACTCCAAACTGCAATGTTTTTGTCTGTACAAACACACTTTTGGGAATCCTAATCCAAATTAAACTATTTGCACTTTCATTTGGATTTTGTGTTTTCCCATGTAAACACTTTTCCAATAAACTTGGCTGTGATAAATCTCTGAATATGGGTCTAATTACATCAATTGCAGCATTTGGCAAACTGTTTTATGGGCATATTCCTTTCTTGATTGGTACTTACACCATGAGTCATAACCTGTGGGGCACAATGCTTGTGGGTTCTCATTTGTTGATGCAATATGAAAAAATAAGGCCCATACTGCTCTCCTCATATGCTCAATGCTTCTTGTATTTTGCCTAATTGCACACCCATAATACCTCTACAATCTATCAATTGCTTCATCTGTCAGTCTTCCTCTTCCTCCAAGGGTCCTACCATCACTAAGCTTCTGGGATCCTAATGTCTGCTTTAGTTAGTGCAAGCGAGCCCCCATACGCTTCTGCACATCTCCAATGCACTCCTGTTTTCTAATGTTAATTTCACTGCCATAATGTTTGAGTTCCTCGACAGCTTTATATCCCTTAGAATCACCATCTCCTTGATAGTTAGTGTATTGTACATTATACCACTCATGTGATCTGGAAAAAAATGCTTTCACTCCCTCTACTTCCATCGCTGCACTCGTGCCGTGAAAATCTGCTTCACAACTTTCACTATGTTTGTCCTTGGTGTTGCCCTTAAACCTACAATGTTTTGAGAGAATAGCAACACTAATTACTTTGCCACTGTCTCCACTGGTAGCTGTCACAACTCCCTTTAGAGATTTATGACCTCTACGTTGCCATGTTCCATCAAAAGCAACAGTTAAATCTCTACAATTCCCATTATCTGTGACACCTTCTTCAATTGCAGTCTTCATTGTTGCTTGAGCAATATCTTCAGCAGAAGATCCCACCAATTCATTATAAAATCCAGACTTGGTTGGTGGTTTTGGCAAGTTCATAATTCCACATAACATTGTCCCTGCAAAACTGCCCTTGCCAATGCAACGCAAGCCATACACTAGCCTAACATTTATGTCATAGACCTTGTTTCCACTATTACCAGTACGAGGAATACTGTTAGAATTATGAAACGAAACTTCTGCAGCACATTTGTTACACTTCAACAACATTTTACATGCCAAACCAATGTGTGAAGTTATTTTCAAT
The DNA here is from genome assembly GCF_023897955.1 of Schistocerca gregaria. Classification (NCBI taxonomy): domain Eukaryota; kingdom Metazoa; phylum Arthropoda; class Insecta; order Orthoptera; family Acrididae; genus Schistocerca; species Schistocerca gregaria. Next base: position 503,432,163 of record NC_064920.1, read on the forward strand.
TCCAGCCCTCTTTCTTTGCAAACTTGGCATAATATTTTATGTTTAAAAATATTAGAGAGCAAGGAAATGTTAATTATTTCATTCACATCATTACTGTCACTTTCATAGTTTTCAGCTTCTTGCTGAAAGAAGTTCTATCACATTCATTTGGAGTAGTCGATGAAGCAGTCTGTGCAGCATCTTCCTTCAAAACAACAAAAGATTTCTTCTTCACTCATTGTGCTTTTTCTTAAACACTCAATTGCTGAAACAGGTCATATTGATATCCACAAACCAAATACGTAAAACAGGTATGAGCAAAATTCGTCAAATATGCAAAATTGAACAGCTAAACAACACAAAGCAAACTCCACAAGTCAACACACATGGTATAGCATTTATGTTTACCGATATGAACAGACACTTGTCACAGAGATAAAGCCATACAACATTGGAAAACAAAACACTGATTAATTCCGCAAAGTACCCTGCTTGCAACCAGCGAGCGGCGCTGTCAGAGGTGACACACCAAGTCGCTACAACCGTTTATTCAGCGCGTCAACTTTGCAATGATAAAAAACACACTTAGAATTCACTTAGAAGGGTGAAACTTGATTTGTTTTATTAAGAAAACTCCGAATAATGTTGTAATAAAAAACAAAGAAGTTAATTTTGTCATTTTCATCGTTCCAGCTCCCCTTAAAATAAAGGACAGACTGATTGATCTCAAATTCTTAACATAGGTGTGATCAATTCTTCAGATAGAAAATAGTTCAGACTGACTACATAACAGTGTACATGGGTGTCCGATTAATCCATCTCCTGCAAGTTGCAGTAGAGCTCTAAAAATTATATCTTTGCCTGGTGACTTAAACAGTTGAAACATTCCCACTGCTCACTGAGTTCACTTGAAGTAACACATCCCAGTTCTTCTGTTGGTTACCTGTAAACCAGTACCTCACTGGGACTGAATCTTGGTCTGTGTTATTTTCTAGAGTGCATTGAGAAAAGTGAGTCTTGAGGAGCACATCCATCATTTCATGCACTGTACTTATATACCCAGCATCCTTCGTCCTTAGTGTGCCTCCTGGATTTGTTGGTATGCTTGTGAGGATTTTGTGATGTGTGACAGCTGTACCCTCCGCCACCCCACAGAATATCTTCCAGGATGATTTTTCACTTGCTTCATAGCAAGTTTGTATTTGGCAAGGAGCTGCGGAAGGTTTACCCATTGTCCTTTCCTTCTTGCAAAGTCAAAGTCGGACAGTGTTCTTACTTGCTTCCTTTGCAATACAATTGTTCTACCAAGATACAGTCCTGTATGTGCATTTCTTGGTGATTGGACAATTTTCCAAGTGCAAAGTCATGACAGCAAATGTCGCTTCATGTGCCAAACTTAATATACAAATAAAAAACAACATTATGAAAAGGAAAGTTGCTACTCACCATATAGGGGAGATGCTCCGTCACAGATAGGCACAACAAAAATACTGTCAACAACAGAAGCTTTCGGACAGCAAGGCCTTTGTCAAAAATATTCCTCTCTCTCTCTCTCTCTCTCTCTCTCTCTCTCTCTCTCTCTCTCTCTCTCTCTCTCTCTCTCCCCCCCCCCCCCCCCCTTCTTTCTTTCTCTCTTTCTCTTTTCGCGCGTGCACAACTGCAGCCTCTGATAGTTGAAGCCACACTGCAAGCAACAGGAGCAGTGCACAATAGGAGCAGCAACTGAATGGGGGTGAGGAGGAGGCTGGGGCATGGAGGGGGAGGGTTAGCGGAATGGGGTTGGGGGACAATGAAGTGCTGCTGGGGAGCATGCAAGGTCGATGTGGAGAGGGCTGGGGGGGGGGGGGGGGGGGTAAGCACAAAAGTAGAGAAGTAAAAAGACTGGGTGTGTTGGTAGAATGAAGGCTGTGTAGTGCTGGAGTGGGAACAGGAAAGTTTTTATTTCTTCTCCATGAATTTTAATTCCTACTCCAAATTTTTCTTTTGTTTCCTTTACTGCTTGCTCAATATACAGATTGAATAACATCGGGGAAAGGCTACAACCCTGTCTCACTCCCTTCCCAACCACTGCTTCCCTTTCATGTCCCTCGACTCTTATAACTGCCATTCAGTTTCTGTACAAATTGTAAATAGCCTATCGCTTCCTGTATTTTTACCCCTGCCACCTTCAGAATTTTAAAGAGAGTATTCCAGTCAACATTGTCAAAAGCTTTCTCTAAGTCTACAAATGCTAGAAACATAGGTTTGCCTTTTCTTAATCTAGCTTCAAAAATAAGCCGTAGGGTCAGTATTGCCTCACGTGTTCCCATATTTCTACGGAATCCAAACTAAGCTTCCTCGAGGTCGGCTTCTACCAGTTTTTCCATTTGTCTGTAAAGAATTTGTATTAGTATTTTGCAGCCGTGACTTATTAAACTGATAGTTTGGTAATTTTCACATCTGTCTACGCCTGCTTTCTTTGGGATTGGAATTATTATATTGTTCCTGAAGTCTGGGGGTATTTCGCCTGTCTCATACATCTTGCTCACCAGATGGTAGAGTTTTGTCAGGACTGGCTCTCCTAAGACTGTCCTTAGTTCTAATGGAATGTTGTCTACTCCCGGGACCTTGTTTCGACTTAGGTCTTTCAGTGCTCTATCAAACTCTTCACGCAGTATCATATCTCCCATTTCATCTTCATCTACATCATCTTCTATTTCTATAACATTGCCCTCAAGTACATCACCCTTGTATAGACCCTCTATATACTCCCACTTTTCTGCTTTCGCTTCTTTGTATCTGAGGTCTCGATATTCATACAAGTGGTTTTCTGTTCTCCAAAGGTCTCTTTAATTTTCCTGTAGGCAGTATCTATCTTAACCCTAGTGAGATAAGCCTCTACATCCTTACATTTGCCCTCTAGCCATCCCTGCTTAGCCATTTTGCACTTCCTGTTGATCTCGTTTTTGAGACGTTTGTATTCCTTTTTGCCTGCTTCATTTACTGCATTTTTATATTTTTTCCTTGCATCAATTAAATTCAATATTTCTTCTCTCACTCAAGGTTTTCTACTATCCCTTGTCTTTTTACTTACTTGATCCTCTGCTGCCTTCACTATTTCATTCCTTAAAGCTACCCATTCTTCTTCTACTGTATTTCTTTCCCCCATTCCTGTCAATTGTTCCCTTATGCTCTCCCTGAAACTCTGTGCAACCTCTGGTTTAGTCAGTTTATCCAGGTCCCACCTCCTTAAATTCTTTTCAGTTTTAATCTACAGTTCATAACCAATAGATTGTGGTCGAGAGTCCACATCTGCCCCTGGTAATGTCTTACAATTTAAAACCTGGTTCCTAAATCTGTCTTACCATTATGTAATCTATCTGAAACCTGTCAGTATCTCCAGGGTTCTTCCATGTATATAACCTTGTATGATTCTTGAACCAAGTGTTAGCTATGACTAAGTTGTGCTCTGTGCAAAATTCTACCAGGCGGCTTCCTCTTTTGTTTCCTATCCACAATCCATATTCACCTACTATGTTTCCTTCTCTTCCTTTTCCTACTATCGAATTCCAGTCGCCCATGACTATTAAATTTTCGTCTCCTTTCACTATCTGAATAATTTCTTTTATCTCATCATATATTTCTTCAATTTTTTCGTAATCTGCAGAGCTAGTTGGTATATAGACTTGTGCTACTGTCATAGGCTTGGACTTCATGTCTATCTTGGCCACAACAATGTGTTCGCTGTGCCGTTTGAAGTAGCTTACCCGCATTCCTATTGTTTTATTCATTATTAAACCTACTCCTGCCTGCATTACCCCTATTTGATTTTGTATTTATAACCCTGTATTCACTTGACCAAAAGTCTTGTTTCTCCTGCCACCAAACTTCACTAATTCCCCCTATATCCAACTTTAACCTATCTGTTTCCCTTTTTAAATTTTCTAACTTACCTGCCTGATTAAGGGATATGACATTCCACGCTCCGATCCGTAGAACGCCCCCCCCCCCCCTTTTTTTTTTTTTTTTTTTTTGCTAACAACGTCCTCCTGAGTAGTTCCTGCTAGGAGATCCGAATGGAGGACTATTTTACCTCCGGAATATTTTACCCAAGAGGACGCCATTAACATTTATCCATACATACAGTAAAGCTGCATTCCCCCGGGAAAAATTACGGCTGTCGTTTCCCCTTGCTTTCAGCCGTTCACAATACCAGTACAGCAATGCTGTTTTGGTTAGTGTTACAAGGCCAGATCAGTCAATCATCCAGACTGTTGCCCTGCAACTACTGAAATGGCTGCTGCCCCTCTTCAGGATCCATATATTTGTCTGGCCTCTCAACAGATACCCCTCCATTGTTGTTGTACCTACGGTATGGCTATCTGTATCACTGAGGCTCGCAAGCCTCCGCACCAATGGCAAGGTCTATGGTTCATAGGGAGGAGGGGGGGGGGAGGTCAAGAGCTTTAAGCAGTGAGAATTATATTAGTGTCTTTTATTTCTTTATTTTTTTAAAGAAATTTCTTCCTCGTATTTTGTTCCAACTTCGTCAAATGAAACCTTCAGTAATAAACACTGTGTATACACTATGTATGATTAATATCTGTGGTCAAGGTGTGATTATCATGTCAGTAGTTGATATAGCAGTGTTGCCAAGCATGTTTCATGCTAATTCAGGTCAACATTGAACCTTATTAAGTGGATTCAAGTTTAGTGTCATACAACGAAGGGACTTTGTTGAACCAGGTTCAGTTTCGGATGTAGGTGTAAAATTGATCTCCAGCCATTGTTTTTTTTCGAAATCGGACATAATTATATTTAATTTACGTCTTTATGTTGTATTGAGTAATCCAGTAGTTTCATTTGTTTGTTATTGTGTACCATGATTTCAAATTTTCTGTCCAGTGCAAGATTGGAATTATGCCAGGACATATCCATCAAAAGGGCCGTATTGGTGTTGTGTCCAGATCTGGCACACTTACATATGAAGCTGTTCATCAAACAACACAGGTATGTATATAATTTTTTACACTTATTTTTACTTTTTTGTTCTAATAATGTGTTTTTTAATGTAAATCTGTTTATGCTATCTGCAGGTTGGTCTTGGGCAGACATTATGTGTTGGTATAGGAGGAGACCCTTTTAATGGTACAGATTTCATTGACTGCCTTGAAGTGTTCCTTAACGACCCTGAAACGAGGGGGATTATACTAATTGGAGAAATTGGTGGGGTTGCAGAAGAAAAAGCAGCTGAATATTTACTTGAGCACAATTCGGTAAGTTTTTTTTCTTTTCCTTTATGAAAATGCTGGTAATACAGAAGATAAAGTTCAATAACAGCAGATTTTAATACATGCAGTAATATAAGGGTAAACCAAAAAGTATTTGCTCACTATTTTTTTAATTTATTACAACATCAATATAAAATGTGCAACGACATCAGTTTTCAACATAGTCGTCCTTAATTTCACTGCACTTGGTCCATTGTTGTACAAGCTTTGCAGTGCCTTGGTTCATTTTTTGGTCAAGCAGCAGACCACATGCTCACCACTTTATCAGAGGTGAATTCACAGCCTCTTAGACCATCCTTGACCATGCAAATGGAAATCTGATGGAGTAACACCAGGACTGTATGTAAGATGCTCCGACCCCTCAAGATGCATATTCTGAAGAGTATTCAGAAGAGTGGCAATATGTCATTAAAAAAAGGACCACTGTTTGACAACAGACCACATTGTTTGTTTCAAATTGCAGGCTTCAACTCGTTGCAAAGAATATCAGCATAATATTGTTTATGGTTTACCCACTTTTCCAGTTAAAGTAAAAGAACTGGCCTTTGTGTGTTCCAAAAACCTTTTGTCCTCACCTTTCCTAAAGGGAGTTGACCCTTGAATTTCCATTGGCTGACAGTATGGGTGTCTCCTTTCTGTGCTCTGGTGTGTGACAAGTACACTTTGCAAGAGCACAAAGCAAACTTTTGTGACAACACTGAAATGCGCCGCAAGCAAAGAGAACAGTGCCATGTAGTAGTTGACATGTGCACCAAGCTGCACTCCCAACCTAAAGCTGATTAACTCAAAATTGCAGATACTTATTGACCTATCCTCAAAAAAAGAATAATCTTTTCACAACATTAAGATAACATAAATCTATTGCAAAGCTTACAAGATATTCACAAATGTGAAAGCATACAATGCTGTTTTCACAAATTGTTTCTAAGTATGTTGAACATATTTTTATTTTAAATAAAAGTACAAGTGCCTCTTTCTACTATTCTAAGAAAAAAAATGTCTGTAACAAGTTAAGTTCCTCTCTTGATCTGATAACAGAGTGAAGTTTCTTAATATCTCTGGTACTGTCACTGCTTTACTCAGTATCAAGAACGAAATAAGCATTAGCTCTCACAGAAGATTGAAGATCAATGGATGTTTGCATTTATAATGTTTATACAGCGGACAATGCTAGAAAGAGAAGAAACAGTAAAATTTTGTTCAAAGTTGTTCTTGCGAAAAAAGATAACATTGCAGAATATTAGATACATGATGTAACAGTATCACTTCATTCTGCCAAGCAGGTAACACTATTTTTACAACATTTCTCAGCTTTCTCCTCTCTAGAACTATGATTATGAACCTATCATTAATAATAATAATAATAATAATAATAATAATAATAATAATAATTGTCATTGACGGCGGTAACAGCAGCAGCAGCAACCATTTAATGCCACTGCTGGAAGAACTGAATAAAACAAGTTTGAAAGTAAACCTTAACATTAAACTGAATCATTATAAAATCATCACATCAAAAATAAATTAACAATTAAGCTGTAGAACAAGGTAATGAGTTTTCATATCTAATGGAGATCATAACACAGATTGGATATACAGTAAAAGAAATAATTAGAAGAGTAAATGTGACCTAGAGTTAGTTTCATTGGTTAGAGTTTTCAAAAGGAAGGTATTCCAATGTCTGTTAAGTGGCAGTGAGATGTAGACCTAAATGTGAAAGCCATTCAAAAACGTAGGATTGCACAGCAAGCAGAGAAGAAGTGAACTTGGGAATAACTAAGAGAGGGTAAAAGCACGGGGTCAGGGAAGAGTCTTGGGATGGATGATGTAATTATGACTAAAATAAAATTGCCTCACACCCAAAGGAAGTTTGAAAATGACAGTACTTTACTATGCATGGTCGTTTTGAAGGTGGTATGTCCTTACGTTCCCCACGATTTGAACTGACTGACCAAGTCAGTTATAGGAGGACCCACAGTTTAATATGAACTCTGAACTTTGGTGAAATGTGGCATTTTTCATATTAACAGGTCTCTGCTAGAGGTGGAAAAAGCTGTAGTGACAGAACAATCTCTTAACACCAACTACAGATTAAAGCCAAAATCTTTAAATTTGCAGTCAAGTTTTTATCCATTGAGCCACACATTTATGTTCTGGTGGTTTCCTGCGACTAGGGGAAGCAATGTGGTGCTGGTGTGCAAGACCCACATGTCCGCTTCATCATTGGACTTACTCGAAATTGCTTTGCCGATCTTTTCAGGATAGCCGACTGGGATGTTCTCCCCCACTTCTTCTTCAAAGATAAGATGCTGTTTGGAGGAATTTTCCCTACTCTTAAAATGTTTGCATACACTCAAGACACTTTTAAATCAATCCTCTTATATTTCACTTCCACAAGCAGAACACTGCATAACAGTTTCCACATAAATGAATCATATTTTGTAAGTTCCATGACTCACATCAGAAACTATTAATTACTTTTACAATAAATACAGTTTCAAAATCTCTCAAAGTTCTCTCAAGTCCACCATCTGCAATTCTAGTGAGTCAGTAAGCAAGGAAGTGTAAGTAAAAGTGTCTTTCCTTTTCTTTTACACAATTCAACTGTTTACAATAATGACTGATGCAGCACCGAGATGGAGTAAGGCATGCTTGCTCCTTCTGTGACGAGCGAGGCAACCACTTGCCCGCGCCGATCGACCGTCATTACTGCCGTATCGTCTTGACACATGCCCACCCTGTACACACAGAACCCCGGTGCGCGATAGACACACTCCCATTGCTCATGCTCGTACGTGAATTATCAGGTATTCGAGATTCTACTATAGTTCACTTCCACAAGCAAAACACCGCATAACAGTTTCCACATAAATGAGTCATACTTCATAAGTCCCATGATTCACGGTCCATCAGAAACTATTAATTACTTTTACAATAAATACAGTTTCAAAATCTCTCAAAGTTTCTCTCAAGTCCACCGTCCGCAATTCTAACGAGTCAGTAAGTAAGTGTCTTTTATTTTATTTTACACAATTCAACTGTTTACAATAATGAGTGACGTAGCACTGTCATGGAGTAAGGCGCACTTGCTCCTAGTGCTGGTCATGTAACTTCTGTGATGAGTGAGGCAACCACTTGCCCACGCTGATCAACCATCATTACTGCCGTATCCTCTTGACACACATCCACTGTGCACAAACAGAAAACCAGCACGAGGAAGACACACTCCTGTTTCTCATGCTCATACGTAAAAATCAGGTGTTAGAGACAGTGGAAAGCCAAGGGCCTCTAGAATTTGTGTCAAAATTCTCGAGGTACTACAATGTTTTTAATGAGAATGACATGGAGGTAGCCAGACATGGTATAGGGGAATTTTTGAGCCCAGGAAGGATTCAGCGGCATGAAAGAATACTGAAACAGTGACAAAATGATATATTGGTAGGCAACAAAAAGCATGGAATAGGTGCATTGACACATGTTGCTGAAGACTGCAGTGTGAGTAAAAATCTAGAGGAGGTTCTTTTTTAGTAATGGAGTTACATCCTCTAAAGCTTTTTACGTGTAATTTCTCTGTATTTAGTAAATGTGCTCATAAGTATAAAAATAGTGTCCCTAAAACAAATAATAAGTGACCAGGAAGAATTTGGGGTGTTTATTTTATGTTTTTTTAGTCCGTAACATTTCTCAAGAGAAATTCGTAATAAGTCAGAGAATGGACGTGGAGAGATGTGGACTGAATCAGTCTTAGCCCTGAGAGGTTAATCATCTCGACATTTACTGCAAGGTTCAACAAAATTGTAATATCACAGATATTTGAATGTCCACCAAATCCTTTAAGATATTAATTAAAAATACTAAGTCCTACAGTACTGTAGCAGCATGGGCAGAATAAAAGTAATGGTATGAGTAAAGATACCTATTCACATTGTAGTGGAATCATTGAGGAATACAAAATTGTCTACAAAATTGCATTCATAATCATAACATAGCACAAAACACAAGTTCATAAGCTGACTTACTATGTTGAAATTCTTGTTTATGTGCCTAACCAATATTCAGTGCCTCCATTATATAGCAGTTATCACTACTCATTCATTTTCTTAGACATGTCCTCCTAAGTTATTGTCAACAAATAAGTGGGGACATGCATATTTACAGGGTGAAGAAAATTTTGCACACTCAGACTTCACAGTGCAATTCCTTACACACTAGCAATACTAAATGTAGAGCAATGCTGTACAGTTGGGGCAGTGGATAGCATTTAGTGTTAGCACGCAGGTGGTCGAAGGTTCGATTCTGGGTCGTGGCTGACTTGTTTTTGTTTGCTAAAAGTAGTCTGTGTTTGGTTGGCGGGTCTTGCACATTCACAGCTGTCGTAAAGATAAGTGTTTAATTGCATAATAACAATTAAGGCAATATTACATCATAATTAAGTAAATTAATACCTATTGTGAGCTATCAATTGAAGGATTCACATTTTTTTGCATATTTTCTGAAAAAAGAAAACATTACATAGGTGCGAGTTTTGGATTAGGATTTGTTTACATTGTGATGTACTGTAAGTTATGTGATTATTTCAATAAAGTAAAGTTTGTGTTGCTAGTGTATTCTTATACACTATCCATTTGATTCTCTAGTAAGTAGTCGAAATGAAAAGTACTGAAATAAGTGGAAACTTTATATACTTTAGGCTAAGCTCTCGGTTCTTTGTTTACTTTTTGTTTCGTCACATAAACAATACAGGTTATATAGTTTTTGTTTCTCCAGAAGTTTTGAAATAGTATCTGAACTTTAGTCCTAAACTTTCTAAGAAAATTAATTTATTAATTGAGTAGTCTTCAATGTTATTCTTGTTTTAACTGAGACTAAAGCTAAAACTTGTTTGCCAGGAGTGAGAAGTGTATGACTTGTCGCAGGATTGTTAGTTCTTGGATGTGGTGTGAGGGTTGTTGCAGTTTCTTTCATGTGGGAGACTGTAGTGGCGTGGGAATTGGGGAAATAAATATGGATCATTGGTTGTGTAGCATTTGCTGCAGAAATAGGAAGATAGTGGAACAGGAGGAGAAGATTGTTGCCCTTCAGGCAGAACTAGGTAAAGCGAAACAAGATCTGGGAGGTTGGGGGAGGGGGGAGACAGGTGCAAACTGACAACAGGTTATAGAAGAAATAGGAATAGAACGTTCTCAGACAGTGTGGTTGTGAATGTGGAAAACAGGTTTGATCTGTTGTCACAGTTGGAAACTGATGAGCCAAAAATATATGTAGGAGTAGACAGGACACAACAAACTTTCAAAAAGTGTTTGAAAACTAAGAAGTCAGAAAAAGCTGTGAAGAAGAAGGTTTTGTTGTTAGGTAATTCACATGGTAGAGGTGTTGTCCAACTGTTGCAGGATGAACTAGGGTCAGGTTACCAGCTCACAAACTTTTTTTTAAAGCTAGTGGAGGTCTGGGTCAGGTGATAGAGGGTGCAGGTTCACTTCATAAAGACGTCACAAAGGAAGACACCGTGGTAATAGCAGGTGGGGCAAGCAATGGCACAGATAGGAACCCTAATTATTCAATCGAAAGAGACTGGTAAAGATAGCTTCAGTAATGAGACATACTGGTATTGGGCTTGTGTGCTATGACTGGCCTCTTTTTAACTCTTCTGTTAGGAGAGTTAGTTTAGAGGTGGAACGACTGCTTGCATCAGATATGGGGTGTCATATCGGTGTGGTTCCTGTCGACTATCAGCACATGGGACTATACTAGGCATGGCCTTCACCTCAACAGGAAAGGGAAGGGAAAACTGTCTGGGCTAATAGAAAATAACTTACAAAAGGGGGGGGGGGGGGGTGGACCACACTGTCACAGTGGTAAAGTACCAGTGGTTACAAGTGACAGATCAGCAGTTTTTTAGGGTAGGGAGGGCTGAAACAAAATATGTTCAGATACAGGCTGAAAATGAAATTCACATTGATAAAACAGGCAGCCAGAAAGCAAATTTTAATGCACACAGTTCATGCAGACAGCCTCTGATTGAAACTAAAGGTACTCAAAAGTTAGCAGGAAAATTAGATTTATCCAGTTGTAATTCAGCCAGTGCACAAAATCAGTTATCACTATTGCATCAGAATATCCGAGGACTAAGGGGTAAGCTTAATGAGTTGCTTACTTGTGTTGAAGAATTAGAGTTGAGCAAACCAGTTGATATAATCTGCCTCTCGGAACATCATGTGACCACTGGTATAGAAATGTTAAATGTTAGAGGATTTGAGTTAGCTTCTTATTTCTGTAGAGAAAATATGGAGAAAGGAGGAGTTACCATATTTGTTAGAAACTGTTTTGATTTCAAGAATATTGATATTAATAAATGTTGCCCAGAGCAGCACTTAGAAGCTTGTGCAGCAGAAGTAGTATTTCAAAGTTCTTTATAATAGTAGGTATATACAGATCACCTTCAGGAAATTTGAACCTCTTCATAAAAAATCTGGAAGGCTCCACCTTTGAAAATTGTTTTCCCCTAAAGGTAACTCAAATCAAACGGAGGTCAAAAAATAAACTGTGGATTACACAAGGAATAAAGATACCATGTAGGACAAAAAGGACTATCTAGGAACAGCTCTGATGTTAGAATTGTAATGTATTACAACGACTACTGCAAAATATAAAGGAAGTAATCCAGAAATCGAAGCAGCTTTATTATGAGAAAAAGATAATTACATCAGGTAAAAAAATAAAAACTGTGTGGAATATTGTGAAGACAGAGAGATGTGGGGCCATAAAGGAAGAGGAACAGATAGCTATAAAAACAAGTGAGACTTTGGCAACAAGTACATATAGTGTTGTATACCTCTTGGACAATTACTTCATTTCTGTTACTGACAGCTTGTGATTATCAGAGTCAGTGAACAGTGCTATGGAGTATCTGAGACTAGTCTTTAAAAATAGTGTCAGTAAAATGGAAATGACACTCTCGTCTACCAAAGAAGTAGCATCCATCATAAAATCCTCAAAATCTAAGTATTCCAGTGGGTATGATAACATATCAACAAAGTTAATCAAAGAGTGCTCATGTGAGTTGAGTTCTATCGTAAGTTATTTGTGTAATCAATCCTTATCAGGGGAACATTTCCAGACTGGCTAAAATATGCTGAAGTTAAGCCTCTGTACAAGAAGGGGGATAAAGAGATACCATCAAACTATCGATCAATTTCACTTTTGCCGGCTTTCTCAAAAATATTTGAAAATGTTATGTTCAAGCATCTCCTTAAGATACTGACTGCAAATAATATATTTTCCAAGTCACAGTTTGGTTTTGTGAAGGGTTCTAATATAGAGAAAACTCTTTACACTTACAGTGAGAATGTACTTAATTCATTAGATAATAAATTAGAGGCCACTGGCATTTTCTGTGAGCTGTCAAAAGCCTTAGACTGCATGAACCACAGCATTCTCTTAAGTAAATTAGAATATTATGGTGTCACCGGCAATGCTGCGAAATGGTTTGAGTCTTCTCTATCTAACAGGAAACAAAGGGTGTTCATACGAAATACATGTGCAGTAAGCAGTCCGTCTTCATCTGACGGGTAATTAATTACATGTGGTATTCCTCAAGGTTCCATTGGGGGCCCATTGCTTTTTCTTGTGTAGGTTAATGACCTCTTGTCTGTTACATTGTCAGGTGCTAAGTTTGTTTTGTTTGCAGAGGATACAAACATTGCAATAAGTGGCAAGTCAAGTACAGATTTAGAAAAAACTGCTAATCAAATTTTCACTGACATAAGTGGTTGAAAGCTAATTCGCTGTCATTAAACTTTGAGAAGAACCACTATATGCAGTTCAGAACCTGTAAGAGATTTCCTTCCAGCATGTATATAACATACGAAGACATGTAGATCGAAGAGGTTGACAGTGTTAAATTTCTGGGATTACAACTTGATAATAAATTCAGGTGGGAAGGGTATACCACAGAACTGCTTAAGTACCTAAACAAGTCTGTATTTGCCATGAGAATGATGTCAGATGTAGGAGATACAAATATTGAAAAAAAACTTTCATACTTTTCTTACTTTCATTCTATTATGTCATATGGGATCATATTCTGGGGCAACTCGTCAAACCGAGCAAAAGTTTTTAGTGTGCAAAAGCATGTGATAAGAATCATTTGTGGTGTAAATACAAGAACATCTTGTAGAAACCTGTTCAAGGAACTTAGTATTCTAATCACTGCTTCTCAGTATATTTATTCCTTAATGAACTTTGTTGCAAGTAATACATCTCTATTTCCAACCAACAGCTCAAATACCAAGAATAAGAACAATCTACATAAAGACCTAAAATCACTTAACTTGGTCCATAAAGGGGTCCAATATTCAGGAACACACACTTTCAATAAATTGCCAGCAACCATTAAAAACTTGGTTTCAGATAAAGCACAGTTTAAACGAATTTTTATAGGCAACTCCTTCTACTCTGTAGATGAATGTCTTAACAGAGATTCAGTTTTGACAACACTTGGTCACAACAGTCAAGATTAGGTATTTTGTGTATGATAAATGTATTAATAGTGCATAACAGTGTTTCATTCTGATGGTGTGTTAATTCTGTAAATATTAGCTGTTCCAGTTTACTGCATTGTATTAACCTATTTCAACTATCTCCCGACAAATAATCAGGTATTGTATGTTTTATGTTATTTATGTTATGCATTCTGACATGTTCCACACCCAAGAGAATCATCTCATTTTTTGAGTCTATGGAACGAAAACTGAATCTAATCTATGGTATCTGGCATCTTAATTGTCACACAGTGATTACAGTGGGTCTTCTACAAAACATATACAGTTACATACTACAAACACAGAATTTGAAATACAATCCTTTTCATTGGTCAGCTTTGAAAGAAATCTTTTGCACGTTGTGGATGCAAATTGTTTCGTAACACTTCATCTAGTAGATTCCAAACTGGTTTGTTGTGTGTACCCTCCCCCAATGGTCCCAAGAATTAATACCAAGCATTATTCTTGCCATGTTTATGTCCATTGCATTTCGTTAGAGCCTTACGTCACCAGTTGCAAATAAGTAGTGCTTTGGAATCTAGTAGATACAGTAGTGCGAAACAATTTGCATCCATGATGTGCAAAAGGCTTCTTTAAAAGCTGACCAGTGATAACTATTGTACTTCCATTTTTTTGTTCATAGTGCATAACTGCAAACACGTTGCAGAAGACACACTGTAATCGCTGTATGATGATTAAGATGCTAGATACCATACCACACAGACTAATTTTAGCAAATAATAAGCCTCTACCTAGAATTGAACCCTTCACCTCCTGCACGCTAACCCAAAACGCCTTCCACTGCCCCTACTGCATGGCACTGCTCTACTAGCTGACAGTGGCGGTTACCGTACATGTGATTACAGTGTTGCCAGTTGCCAGTCTTTAACGTCCATTTAGTGCCCGAAATATGAGTAAGATGAAATTTCATGATAGACATTTTTGTTTCGCCAGTGTGTGACAAATCGTGCTGTGAAGGCTGAGTGTAGGAATTTTTCTTCGCCCTGTATAGAGAGAGAATTGTGCGTAAACTTTTTATCATATAAATTAGTAGACTTACTCTTTTTGTCCAAAAAAAAAAAAAACCACACACACACACACACACACACACACACCTATTCTTCTAACACTAAATATGACATTTAAAAATTATGTTTCAGGGAGATCAAGCAAAGCCTGTTGTCTCTTTCATTGCTGGTCTAACTGCCCCACCAGGGCGAAGAATGGGCCATGCTGGTGCTATTATTTCTGGTGGTAAAGGGGGGGCTCAGGATAAAATTAATGCCCTTCAAAAGGTAAAACTAATTATGTAATGTGTTTAACTTCCATGGTGTTGGAGTGTATTATTTCTATTGATGGTTCATTTTAGTCTTTTTTAAATGCTTGTTGTAGAATTAAATATTCATCATGGTATTTTTTAAATATAAGTTATTAAATTGGTATCTTATTTCAAGGACTTGTACTTTTTAGAAGATGTGAAGATTTATACTTTTTCTGCATTCTTACAGGGAATCAGTGGAAAGTTTACGTTAATTTCAAAACAAACTGGATGTATAATTGTATAATATCTCAAACAGTAGTACCTGAGTTGTAATATAACATGGTTAGTCACAGTCTGTATAAAGATATCAAACTATGGAAAATCCAGGATGGGATTTAACAATATTATGAAAAGGAAAGTTGCTACTCACCATTTAGTGAAGATGCTGAGTAGCAGATTAGCACAACAAAAAGATTGTGACAAACAAAGCTTTGGGACAGTAAGGCCTTCGTCAAAAATACACACACTCACACACAAACACAGCTCACACACGTGACTGCAGTCTCATGTAACCGAAACCATGCACTACGAGCAGCAGCGCCAGTGCATGATGGGAATGGCGACTGGGTGGGGGTAAGGAGGAGGTTGAGGTGGGGTGGGATGGATAGTATGGCAGGGGAGGCAGACAATGAAGTGCTATAGGTTAGACAGAGGGCGGGGAGAGGAGGGGGGAGGAAGTAGAAGTATCGGACAAGGAGAGAAGTAAAAAGACTGGGTGTGATAATGGAATGACAGCTGTGTTGTGCTGGAATGGGAACAGAGAAGGGGCTGGATGGGTGAGAAAAATGACTAACGAAGATTGAGGCAGGGGGGGGGGGGGTATGGGAACCTAGGATGTATTGCAGGGAGAGTGCCCATCTGTGCAATTCAGAAAACCTGGTGTTGGTAGGAAGGATCCATATGGCACAAGCTGTGAAGCAGTCTTTGAAATGAACGATGTCATGTTTGGCAGCGTGTTATTTCCTGGCCACAGTTTGTCGGTGGCCATTCATGCGGACAGAAAGCTTGTTGGTTGCCATGCCCTCATATAGTTCAGCTCAGTGGTTGCAGCTCAACATGTAGATCAAGCGATTGGTTTCACAGGTAGCCGTCTCTTTGATCGGATAGGTGACGTTTGTGACCAGACTGGAGTAGCTAATGGTGGAAGGATTTACGGGTCAGATATTGCATCTATATGTATTACAGGGGTATGAGCCATGAGATAAGGGGTTGGAAGCAGGGATTGTGTAAGGATGGACGAGTATATTATGTAGGTTCGGTGGAATGACAGAATACCACTTTGGGAGGGGTGGAAAGGATAGTGGGCAGGACATTTCTCATTTCAGGGCACAATGAGAGGTAGTTGAAACCCGGGCGTAATTCAGCTGCTCCAGTCCTGGATGGTACTGAATTATGAGAGGAATGCTCCTCTGTGGCCAGACGATTGGACTTTGGGAGGTGGTAGAGTACTGGAAAGATAAGACATGGAGGGATTTGTTTTTATACCAGGCCGGGAGGTTAATTATGGTCTGTGAAGGCTTCAGTGAGACCCTCAGTATACTTTGAGAGGGACTGCTCATTGCTGCAGATGCGATGACCACGGGTGGCTACGCTGTATGGGAGGGACTTCATGGTATGGAATGAGTAGCAGCTGTCGAAGTGGAGGTATTGCTGATAGTTAATAGGTTTGATATGGACGGAGGTACTGATGTAACCATCTTTGAGGTGGAGGTCAACATCTAGGAAGGGGGCTTCCTGGGCTGAGTAGAACCAGGTGTAGCAAATGGGGGAGAAGTTTTTGAGGTTCTGGAGGAATGTGAATAGGCGACCTCACCGTCAATCCAGATCGCAAAGATGTCATCAATGAATCTGAACCAGGTGAGGTTTAGGATTCTGGGTTTTTAGGAAGGATCCCTCTAGATAGCCCATGGATGGGTTGACATAGAATGGTGCCATATGGGTGCCCATAGCCGTACCCCATATTTGTTTGTAGGTAATGACTTCAAAGGAGAAGTAATTGTGGGTGCAGATATAGTTGGCCATGGTGACTAGGAAAGAGGTTGTTGGTTCGGAATCCGTCAGGCATTGGGAAAGGTAGTATTCAATAGCGGTAAAGGCATGGGCTTTAAGAATGTTAGTGTAAAGGGAAGTGGCATCAATAGTAACGAGTAGGGCACCCTGTGTTAAAGGGAGAGTCAGTGGAGGAAATGGTTTGTACCTTTTATATAGGAGAGTAGGTTCCGAGTAGCAGGTTGAAGGTGTTGGTCTATGAGACCAGACATTCTCTCAGTGGAGGCACAGCAACTGGCCATAACGGGGCATCCTGGGTTGTTAGGTTTATGGACTTCAGGAAGCATGTAGAAGGTAGGAGAGTGGTAGGGGTGAGTAGAGAGATGGACTCCAGGGAGAGGTTCTGGGATGGGCATAAGGATTTGAGTAGTGATTGGAGATCCTTCTGGCATGGGGTCACTCTGGCATGGTTTGTAGGTGGAAGTATCTGACAGCTCACGGAGTCCTTCTGCCAAGTAATCCTTGAGATTCAAAACAGCAGCTGTGGAGCCTTTGTCCGCTGGTAGGATTATAAGTTTGTGATCAGTTTTTAGATGGTGGATTGTGGTTCTTTCTGCAGATGTAAGATTAGTTTGCATGTTGAGGGATTTGGGGAATGATGGTGAGGCAAGGTTTGAGGTTAAGAAATTCTGTAAAGTTAACAGGGGTGGTTTGGGGGCAGAAGGTGTGGATCACGATTGGATGGAGGAATAAACTGACTTAGCAGGGTTCAGTGTGATTGCTAGGATTGGTGGCGAAAAAAAGTCCAGCATGATTGAATTTGGGAGTGGGGCATTTGGAAAGGACTGATATTTCTGTGGGGCTAAGACTTCTGGAGGAAACTGTCATGACTATTTTATGAGTCTGTTTAGATTCTGGATTCTGTGTGGTGGTGGGAGGAAGTTTTGGAAGGTGGGGTAAGTGTAGGTGGTCTGCGAGTCAGGGTTTGTCAGTTGTGAGGGGATGTGGGGGATGTTTTGAGTTTGTTGTAGAGGTAGTGGACAGTGGTACTTCAAGGGGAGTAGGATGTGAGCAAGATGGAGAGCTTTTTGAGGTGGCATTGTGCATATTGCTCAAGTTCTGTAGGGTAAGAGTTTCAGTGTGTGTTATGGGTTCCAGGAATTTGGGATTGCACAACAGGAGAATTCTGCAGATGGAGAGCAGGTACTGCAAGGAGGTTTGTGCTTGGTTGATATGGTTTTGCAGTACTGTGTTGGCGAGGGCTAAGGATTGGCAGAATCTGAACAGGTAGAGGTCATTGTGCAAGGAGGGATGGCAGCCAGATACGGGTAATTTGAGGGTAAGGCCATTTGGGGTGATTCCATGAGCCAAGCAACAACGCAGGAACAATATGTGGGACAGATATGGCTAGGGATAAGGAAACTTTTCTGTATTGACACAGAAGGAAGGAGCAAGGATCCATGGCGGTGGAAAAAATGCAAGAAATTATGTAAATAACATAGAATTATGTCCAAAAAATTTCGCAAAAATACATCCAAAAGAAAGGTCTATATAGCTTTATTGTGTACAGACTCGTACTGGTTTTTATTAGTCTTTAAGGTTTTGTTATGTGACCTTCTACATAGAAAACCCAATTTTACACATTTCAACAGACCTCAAAAATGGTGTAAAACACAGGAAAATGTAAAATGTGGAAAATAACTATAAAAGTTACATATAGGATACTCCCTTGCACTTATATTATCTAATAAAAACTGCTGATGTAACTGAAACTGATAACTGTCTTTGTAGTAGAAACGTTTGACTCAATTTCATATGTCATAATTGAGGTTTTTGAAAACCTGTAGCAGTGATTTATTATTTAAATAATGAAATACTGCACTAGTTACATATTTTTTCATGCTTAGCAGGACGCGTTTCGAGAATTCTTTCTCGTTTTCAAGTGGAAATATGTAAATAAGTATTTTGTGTGCTGTTTGAATATGTGTTATTCTGCGTCTCTTGCACTGTAGTTGTCTTTTTGAGGTTATCAGGTACTGTGCCTCATAAGTTATGTAGAAAACCACACAGAGACACGCTAACTATCAATCACATTGTTTGTTTGTGTAATATCACAAAAAATCTGTAAATACTGCACTTCACAACAGGAATAAATTGTCGAAACACATTTTGCTCAGCAATGTTAAAATACGTAACTGGTGCTGTTTTCGAATTGAGCAACTCAAAGTGAATGAATGACAGTGTCACCTACTGCTCCAAATGGCCATAAGCTGAAACACGCTAAATACGGTTCGACAAAGGTGTCATGATGATCACAACAATCACGAAACTGTGTTTGTACGATAGAGACAGTTAGGAAATGGTTGTGATTGGTCATGATATCTTCATTCGAATGAACCTAGTTACCCCCATCAGCCACGATGACAAGTGGAGTTCGGCAGTGATGGGAGATATAGCACGAATTGTTGCAACATTTACATGTTTACTGGTTCAAATCTTCTGAGTAGTGTCCTGGTGTCAGGTAGATTAACCACGCAATATTTGTAAATGTTACTGGACAGTCAACATCATGTCTGCATTCCCACTACTGACTAGACATTGTGAGCCATTTCCAGTAATTCTTGTGATATACATAATATGTGTGTCTCAATATGTGCACCTCAGTGCCATGATTACTTTGATGTGATCGGTTTTACTACTTGTTCAAACTGTGGATTATTGTTTAATTTTAATCAGTGTTTTGAAAAGGATAGTTGCTACTCACCATACAGCAGAGGTGCTGATAGACGCAATAAAAAGACTATTACAAAGTGAGCTTTCAGCCCCCCCACACCCACTCACACACACACACCCACACCCACACACACACACACACACACACACACACACACACACACACACACACACACACACACACACACAGAGAGAGAGAGAGAGAGAGAGAGAGAGAGAGAGAGAGAGAGAGAGAGAGAGTGTGTCTCTGGCAGCTGAAACCAGACTATGAGAGCTGCACATGATGGGAGAGGCAACCGGGCAGCAGTAAGGAGGAGTCTGGGGCATGGGGTGTGAGGGGTAGCAGGGCAGAAGTGGACGGTAAAGGGCTGCTACTGGGAGCATACAGGGATGAGGTGGAGAGAGGGTAGGGCAGCTAGGGGTGGTTGGAAGGTTAGATGGAGTTGTTTGTTTAATCATAAAGTATTTCTTAATAACCCCAATTTGTCATATTGCAACAGTCACCATCTTTAGTGCTGGCAACTTCCTACACATGCTGATATTCAAGCCAGTGCTCACACAATCACTTCTCTGCCTGGGAAACACCACCAATCTCCTGTCATTGATGATGTGCTTGCTAGTGACCGCAAGGATACCAAAGTTGGCCTAAGCGAATACCCTCACCTGAGCCCCTTAGCTGAGCCAATACTTACAACTCAAAGTTTCTTATAACTTTAGGGACTGACACGTTGGCAGACTATACATTTTGTTAACGCCATCCAAACTTCAGCATTCTTCTGTAGAACCTCAATTCAAAAGCTTATGTTCTCTTCTTGACTGAACTGCTTATTATCCACATTTCAGTTCTGTATTAGTTTACATTACAGATAAATAAATTATGAAAATGCTGGCTAATACAAAATTTAAATTAGATGTTTACAAGTTCTTCCGTTTTCAGAAATTCTTTTCTTGCTATTGACAGGTTTTTTGGGCATGGTTTGTTGTTTTGCAGTCCAAATAGTAAGAATCATCTATTACTTAATTGTCTGATTTCCTAATCAAATCCCCTCAGTATCACCTACTTTAATTAGACTGTGTTCCATTATCTTGGTTTTATTCCTGTTGATATTCACCTTATCTCCTTTGGAGACAGTATCCATTGCAGTCAGCTACTTCTCTGAATCCTTTGCTGCCTCTGACAGAATTACAATGTCATTGGAAAACCTCGGAGGTTTTATTTTTCTCTCTGAACTTTAACATCTCCTAGGTTGCATTTACTAATTGAATAACTTTGGAGACAGGCTGCAACTGTTTCTCATCCTTTCTCAACAATTTTTTCTCTCCCACACCCTCAACTCTTGTAATTGCAGTTTGGTTTCTGTACAACCTTTAGATAACCTTTCACTATCTATATTTTATCTTAGAATTTCAAAGCAAGTATTACAGTCAACATTGTCAAAAACCTAACCAAAAGTTGTGAACATAGTTTGAAGTTTCTTCGGTCTATCTTCAAAGTCAAATCCTAGAGCCAGTATTATTCTTACATTTCTGTGGAACCCAAACTGATCTTCCCAGAGTTCAGCTTTTAGCAGTTTTCTCATTCTTCTGTAAATAATTCATGTCAGTATTTTCCATGAAATTGATGGTTCAGTAATATTCACAGATAACAGCATCTGCTTTCTTTGATATCAGAATTATAATATTCTTCTTGAAGTATGAGGGCATTTTGCCTGTCTCATATCTCAGGTAGAATAATTTTGTTATGACTAGCTTTCGTAAGAATCTTAAGTTTCCTGATGGAATGCTGTTTTGGCTTAGATCTTTCAGTGCTGCAGCAAACTATTGTCGCAATACCATATCCCATATCTAATCTTCATCTTCTGCAATATTGACTTAAAGTTTTTACCCCTTATCTAGTCCTCCTCTATATTGCTTCCACCTTTCAGTATTTCATTCATTGCTTGGTACTGGCTCGCTATCTGAACTTTTAGCATTTATGCAACTATAGCTGCTTCCCTTATCTCCTAATGTGTCTTCAATTTTGCTGTATACTGCATCTACCTTTCCCACTCTTGTGCATTCTTCTACAGCCTAATATTCCTCATATAGCAGTTCCTGTGTAGCTATTTTCGACTTTCTGTCCGTCTTATTTTTTAGATAATTGATTGTCTTGTGGTAGCTTAACTTGCTGCATTGTTGTGTTTTCTTCCCTTTTCAGTTAGATTCAATATCTCATGTGTCATACTACCACCACCACCACTACTACGCCTTGTATTTTTAGCTATTTGATCCTATGCTGCTTTCACTATTTAATCTCTCATAGCTTCCCATTTGTTTTCTTTTGCTTTCCTTACCCACGTTTCAGTCAGTTGTTGCCTTTTGCTTCCTTTGAAGCTCTCAACTACTTTTGGTTTTTTCAACTTATCTAGGTCCCATCTCCTTAATTTTTTTACCTTTCTGAAATTTGTTCAATTTTAATGTGCAATTTGAAACCAATGAATTATGTGCCAAGTCCACTTCTGTCCCTGTAAATATTTTGCAGTTTAAAATACAGTTTTCAGAATCTCTGTCTCACCATTATACAGTGTGATTTAGTTGCCCATACCACTAGGTTTTATGCAACCCACAAGATTTTCATTTTCTCTCACTCGCTATATGCAAACTATTAACCCTACAGGAAAAAAGAAACGTTGTTGCTAGAGGCAGTAGTTCTCGAATTATTCAAGGAAAAGGTAGAAAAGTGACCATTACATGTGTTTTTCTTGAATAATGTGAAAACTGTGGCCTCCACTAAAACATATCCAACTACATTAAATTTCCTACAAAAAGTTCCTGTTCATTTTTTCTGCAGGACTAATAGTTTGCATGTAGCAAGTGATAGAATATGAAAATCCCTGCCTCTGGAGTTTGTTGAGTATCTCTATAATGCTATCGCACCCACTAAACTGTTGTATGATGAAATGTGCTGCACATAATTCAATACCCCCCCCCCCCCCCTCTCTCACACACACACACACACACACACACACACACACACACACTTGTCCCTCCCCCTCCTGTTATTTCAACTTCTAAGTATTTTCCAATTGTTGCAGTTTCTATATATATATTAAAAACAAAGATTCCAAGACTTACCAAACGGGAAAGCGCCGGTAGATAGGCACAATGAAAAAACACACACACAGAATTTCGAGCTTGTACAAACAAAAAGAGAAAGTAAGATGATAGAGAAGATTTCGAAATGCAACAGAGACAATAACAAACGTAATTGTTGGGTTCAAATTAATGATGATGTAAATAAAATAGAAAGAAATTTCCACATGGGAAAAATATATTAAAAACAAAGATTCCAAGACTTACCAAGCGGGAAAGCGCCGGTAGATAGGCACAATGAATAAAACACACACACAGAATTTCGAGCTCGAAATTCTGTGTGTGTGTTTGTGTGTTTTATTCATTGTGCCTATCTACCGGCGCTTTCCTGCTTGGTAAGTCTTGGAATCTTTGTTTTTAATATATTTTTCCCATATGGAAGTTTCTTTCTATAACAGAATCAAACAGTAATTCATCACTGTGCCTATTTATCACATAATGTTTAGTTCGTTTACATTCAAGAGTCAACCTTCGCTGTACCTTTTATTGATCTTGTGCAGGTCACCCTACATTTCACTACAGTCTTGTAATATTGCAGTGCTCCTGCAAAAAAAACTTTTATTCACAAAATAATTCATATATTGTGAACAGTAATGGCCCTGGTATACTCTAGAAGTTTCCACTACATCTGTTGATTTCATCCCATTATGAATAATGTATTGAGTTCTGTCCTGTAAAAAGTTCTGAATCTAATCATAAATCGTGTCCGATACTCGATGGCATGTAAAACTGTATTAAATGCTTCCAGAAGTCAAGGAACACAGTGCTAACCTGGGTGCCTGTCTGTGGTGCTCTGGATTTCAAAGATGAACACCGCTGTTTGTCGCAAGATCTCTGATTACGGAATTAATGTTGGTTTCTATAGAGAGGATTTTTGTTCTCCAAAATGTCAATGCAGGAGCACAGACCGTGCTCCATAACTCTACATCAGTTTGATGTCACTGATAAAGTCCTGTAATTACTTGGATTAGTTGTGACAATCCCTCTTGAAAACAAGAATGACCTCTGCTATTTTCAATTGCTTGGTACCTTTCTTTGTTCCATCAACCTGTGATATAATACTACTAGAAGGAGAGCAAATTGTTTCACATAATCTCTGTAGAATCTCACAGGTATTTCGTCTGGTCCAAATGCCTTTCCACTGCCCAGCAGTGTTAGTTGATTCCATGATTATTTGTCTCAATATCTGCCATTTCAGTGTTTGTATGATGTTTTAAAGGAGGTGCCCTATCACAATCTTCTGCAGTGAAACATTGTCAGAATACTGAATTCAGTATTTTAGCCTTCTCTCTTATCATCTTCCATTTTGGTACCATTATTTCTTCAGCCTGATTACTTTCTTTTGTCAGATCATTGTACATATCTCCATATACCGAGATGCTGAGTCACTGCAACTCGGCATCTCCGCCATATGGTGAGTAGCAACTATCCTTCTCATTATATTGTTACATACCGTCTTGGATTTTCCATTGTTTCATTGTAGCAGTATGTCTGTCTTAAATGGTAAATAATTGCTTTTAATTCCCGAATGTATCTGACCTTCTGAAGCAAAGCTTTATTTCCAAAAAGGAAAACTGTAGGAATGAGATAATTGTAAAGAAAACTTTTGTGTACAGCTGTGAACCCACGTGTCTAAAATGGGTGGGAGAGTCCGTATTTCTCTTAAATCTTTTCTTGTTGTGGATTCTGAAGATGAAAACTTATCCTAGGGACTTTATTTATGTTACATATAGATTTCATAGCAGTTTTTTTATAAACTACACCCTTTTTTTTGTTTTTTTCCAGGCTGGAGTGGTGGTGACAAAGAGCCCAGCCCAAATGGGAAATGAACTCATGAAGGAAATGAGGAAACGTGGCTTAGCTTGAGAATGTTATTCAACCTTTTACTAATTAATATTGCAGAGCTTTATTAAAGTGAATGTGTATATACACTTTTTCTCCCCTATAAAATATTTATATGTGAAAAGACATAGATGCATCGAATTTTATGTATGAAATGTACTGATAAATACGAATGAGTCTTGAGATACGTCATGAATATTTCATGTTTTCTTGGAATTAGTGTGAGATTTGTTGTACAGCTTTTGCTGTCTTTTTTGTTATTCCTCTGTAAGTACTTGTTGAAGACTGTGTACAGGTGTTGAAAACACGTTTTTGTCTATACTATGAGAATAAACCAGGACCATTTCATTTTCTATGGTCTTATTTGGCACAGTTTGCTGTTGTTAGGAAAAGAATACTTGTAGACTGAATATCAGCTCAAAACTAAATTTTATTAATTGCACAATCAATGAAATAACAATTACAGCCATTTCCTTTTACTTGAAAAAGCCGAGTGCATATGTTACCTTTCCTGAATGATAAATGTGATGTCTATATCCAAACTTCCATTTTCATCTCAATTTGTATTTAAAGCTTATTAATGTAGTAAATCCTCAGCCTAATAACTTTGCCCACTTAGTAAGGTGAAATATATTTGTTATATTCAAATTAAAAGTTTCCTTTAGTGTAAGTCAGTAATTTATGGGTACAAGACTTTATAAATGAAAGTCAAGATGGAAGACATATTACAATAGGTAAAAGCAAGTAAAATAAAAACCATCAGATTTTATAAGTACTCGACAGATTTTCTTAGCTTTACTGCTCATACATCGTTAACGAAGAACGCAACGGATTTTTTTAGCTTTACTGTTCATACACCATTAATGTTTGTCATCATACTGAACACAATGTTAATGATTTTCTGGTGTAGATGGATTATGTTTTATCTAGAGACACTTTCTAGACTTGTCCAGCTCAAATAGTGTCATCTTACAGTTGTTTTAAAATTAAAAAGGTTACAAAGCAGAGAGAAGTTATTTTAGGTTGGAAGGGGCAGAGAAATGTGATCAGTGTTTTCAGCAGTAAGTCACTTCCTAAGGGGAAAATGCCTATCAGCAGTTTGTTTGGTAATCGACATCATTGCAGCAACTTGACTACCACTGCTGGATAAAGGTTACTGCTGCTATTGAATGAGATCTAGCCATCTCATTGGTTGTCACCACTTTGTTTTCCTGTGTCTAAGTATCCATCAAATAACTGTTTTAGTAGATGTACACATGACTACTGAAGGTTCTGTGATCTGATATAGCATAGCATCCAAATTACCAATGAGATCACCCCACCCCTGGGTGCCGAAATGTAGTGAATCCTTCAAAGTTATCTGTAATATCACATATAATGCATATCACCAATGAAAGGTCCCCACACTGGATGGAAAAATGCAGTGAACTAAACATTCTTATATCTGACATGAAATGACATGCAGATTACTAATGAGAATGCCCCTTCCTGGAAGCCAATAAAGATATCATTAACAAAATGAAATCAAACAGCAAAATGTTATGAGATTAAGGGATCGATGTATGCATGGAATATATTAATTAGAGGATAAAAACATTAATTGTTTGCTTTTGTTACAGTACTTTTTACACCAAAAAAATTTAAAATCTCGGGGCTGATTTGACTAGGTGTAGACATGACTCAGTTATTCAGCAGAAAGGGGGGGGGGGGGGGGAGGGGGGAATGAATCACCTTACCTTCATTGTCATTTGTGATGAGTAGCAGGCACCAGGTTGGTACAGCGCATTGCTTTGGAACTGTGCAGTGTGAGTCGGCTACCCTCTTTAGGTCCCACAGCTTTGCAGCCCCACATAGACAGGTCACCATGGGTTTTGTAGCCAACACAGCTTTGTTACGGTGTTCGAAGATGGATTTTGTGCAATGATATTGTAATTCTCAATTGAAGCCTTCATTTAAAAGCACATGTCTGTAAGGATTTGTCCATTTAACATAGAACAGGAAAAGAAAAAGTCACAAAGTGACGACGAACATTCAGATGGGAGTAAGGATCAGATTCAAGTCAGCAGACTAAGTAAGTGATGGGTGCAATAACCTCCATTGTCCTCTTACTTTAGCGCTATTTTGCCAACTGCCGTTCACTTCTCATCAGTCTTCTTAGCTAACAGACTCCTCGAATTTTTCATCCTCTGTGTTGTCATTAGCAGACAAAATTTGCAGTGCCAGCCAATGACTGATCGCCATTACATAACCATGCCTCCCAGAGCAGGGCGGAAGTTTTATATCTTAGTTGGGCTGGTGTGTGACCTGGGAACGCGTCTTTCTCACATGTTCACTGTTGAGGCTGTTCCTAGCATTTTTCGCACAATGTTTGGATGCTTTTTTGCATTCCTTAGTTGCTGTGAAAGCAGCCACAAAACACTTCTTTGTAAGACAGTCTCATGCTTTTGCTTTGTCTAAAAATTTGCTCGCATTAGTGATTTATAAGCAAGATTCTTACTGCCCAGCAAACTTTTTTTAAGCAGGCTGACTACTTTGATAATTCTTTAGTTTCACACATCTCCTTTATGCGAATTCTTGGCATTTTTATGTCTATGCTAGATCCCAATACTTGAAGGGCTCCACAACTTCTCAGCATGACTCTGAGGCAGTTCTAAACTGCTTTTGGCAGCCAGCATTCTACATGTGCACTCTTGACACTTTTCTGTTTGCAAGGTGTGTCTATTCTTTAAGTAAGCCAGTGGCATCCGCCAGCCTACCCCTCACATGCTTGCATATTTCCCCCCCCCCCCCTCCCCTCCCCTCCCCTGCATCTGTCCTGGCCCTGAATGAGGTCTGACTTCCCCTTCATCAAGAGCTGCTGGTGCTCGGAGTTAGCAAAAATTCCCACTAGCGGAGGTATCGCACTACATATCCAGAAACTTCCACACCAGTCCATTTTCTGATTGATTTTGTTTTTCTTTCTCTCCTAGTAATACTCAACATGGTACTCTGTTGATCAATGAATAAAACACAGTTTTTTGGATCAGAACTCCATGCCTCACTGCTGACTGGATAGTCATTATCTTCAACTGTTATAAATAAGAACTCCATGCCTCACTGCTGACTGGATAGTCATTATCTTCAACTGTTATAAATACAAAAATTATTCAGCTAGTTCTATAGCTGCTTCATATTATTACTGTCATACATCCCTTTTCATCGAGCAACTCCCAGTTTTTAGAGATTTTTACACTGTGTATCCATGTCTCACTGAAAAAAAGGTAGAACTGGCAGTACACATGATGCACTGAACCCAGTTTCAAACTGTCTTCTTGATTTGTTGGTGATGGTTGAGCAGTCAGGGATTAGGATGGCTCCTCTCAGTTCTCGTGTTATTTTCTGAGTGCAGTACTGAGGTATGTCATTGGGATGAAAGAAGGTATTGTATGTTACTCAGTAAGTGTATGTAATTCAGTTGGTTGTGGATTTAGCTATGAAATGATAATGTGGTTGAAATGCTTAATTCATGGGAGAGGTGTCTACAAGATGATTTCACAAACTTCACCTCTTTTCATATCTATACAGTCAGTAGTTTCTTTTTAAGTGATGGGGTACTCCAGATAATTATGCCATAAGATTTTAATGGGTGGAAATATTGTGAGGTATTTGTATGTTGGTTTCAAAAACTAGCAATTATGTGAACAGCAAAAATTGCTGAAACATAACTGTTTTGAGAAGCTCAATAATACCTTCCTTCCAGTTCAGATCTTCATCAATATGAACACCATGCCATTTCGAACATTTTTCTGTTCACTGGCTATTTCCAGTAAAACTTTCTAACAGTTGTTTTCTCCGCAGTTTTTAAAATGTTCCCATTTCTGCTCCTTTACAGCTCCCTAAGCAGGGAACACAGTGATTATCTATTCCATAAAAACTAACACTTGACATAATATGTACCATTGGGAAGTAATAACACTGAACCATAATGTGCAAAGTGAAATAAATTTCACAATCAGTTTGAGGATGAGATGATAAAATTTTATTGAACAGAGAGAAATAAAAATCATCAGTAGGTACAGTTTTGTCACTGAATTTCAGTGCACAAGCTGTCAAAAAAAATCTAAGGGGTGTTCAGTGCAAAGAAGTGCAAAGAAGTATGTAAGAAATAATTAAAAGAGGCAAGTGACTGTAATAATGCTGTGATTGATAACAATCACTCAACCTTTTACTTTTATTGAGGCACCATGTAGATTTGCATACATCTAAAAACAGCCCATCCTGTTGTCCTCTTGGTTTGATTGTGTGCTGTGGAACCTTACTCAGTAGTAGTGATTGCTCTGACTTTGCAGTTCTAATGTCAAGGAAGAGTTTAACTGATCAATAGTCTTGTATGTACAGGCCCACAGCTGCTGTGTTGTTACCATTAAAAAGCCACCAGATCCCATTTTCATAATTTGGCTGCATTCATGCAGTTAGAAAACTGTGTTAGAGCTGAAAGCCAATATTTGCATTTTATTTATCTGCCTGCATACATGGTACACTAGTGCGCAGTGTCAGGGCCTGCCCAACGATTGGCATTTCTGCTTCTGAGGAAGATTAATTAGTGTTATTACATACAAAGGACACCAGGGCTTTTCTTGTTTCCTTTTTTGTAGTTAGTAGCACATTCTACAGTGCCATTGGCATGTACTTTGATCTTGTTGTTACAGCAGACTCACTGTTGTCTTCAGTTAGGTTGCTTGCCGTTAGAGAATGGATAGGAACTGTACTTGTTGTACCTGGATGCTGGGGTAATTGTGTGTGGTTCAGAAACAGTTAAAAGTTTTATTGACCATGGCTTCCAACTGCCACTGTAAGGTCCAGTGACATTGATGCAGCTGGGGAGGAGGTAGTAGCACCTCTGGCATTGGCTGAGGTCTGTGATGTCACTACACCTTTCAATACAAATGACTTGGCTCCTCAACAGCAAATGATGGGCGGTGGCAGGACTGTCAATCTCTTATCCCAAGGTGACCTCTGGTACTGGCCACATGGCTGTTTCTTTACTCCTTAGCAACAGATGCAAGGTGCTGCTGCCAGAGTACATACGAGCCACCAAAGGGCACCTCATCTTTCGGGATTCTGACCTATATTTCCGAAAGTTCCAGACAAAACCAGAGAATGGGTCTGCTGAATATTAGATGAGTAATGTACTCCTTATGGAAATAGTAGGGATGTCAGGAAGAATGGACAGTATGCACTCATAAAGTTTTCTGGAGCACTATAACTAAAATGTTGAAGAGAGGCTCTGCTGGTGGCTATTGAGTGAACCTGATTGCAAAACATAACATAAACGGCACATGGGTTTAGAGGCAATCGTTGTTTTCTGTAGTTAGCTGGCTGCATCATTGAAGACAGCAAGTCTTGCAACTTGCAGCATATTTCCTAGATTTGAATGTGGTTGAGAAGAAAAATTAAACCTTATTCCCAGATTATCCTGTAACAGTCTTGGTTGAGGGTTTTTTGACCCACACTGAGAGAGGAAATTGTTGCCCCTCCCCCTCCCGTCCTTGCCTCAATCACTGCCTTGTGATAAACATAGGAAGCGCAGAAAACAGTGATGTGTACGTTGTTTTTTAGAGAAACACATCCATGGCCCATTATCCATTATGTTCTAGACTGTTCAGCCACATTAATGTAACAACCTGTCCAAAGCCTAAATAAGTAGCTTTTACTGTGTGGAACACTGCAAGACAATGCAGGAAGAGTGTCACAGAGGTGCTGGAAGGTACCAACAAGGACGGGGAATTATGCAAATTCTAGTGCTGTGGCGAGCTGTGTTACGTTTCTCATTGGAGGGGCCATCACGCAAACAGCCTTCTCCAGGTGGTTGCACAGATTTCCCGAGTAGGCTTAAATTTAGCATATTTGCTGGCTTATGATAAACTCAACCTGGTACTCTTCAAACTACACACATACCTGCAAGCTGTGTGACAGTGCATTGTCTTACTGGTAGATGTCATTGTGCTGAGGAAAAACGAACTACATTTAGAGGTGGACATGATCCATAATGGTAGAGGCTTACTTTTGTTGATCCATTGTGCCTTTCAGAATGGTAAAATGCCCAGACTATAACACTCGATCTTCTGGCCTGGAACATGCCGATTCTTGCAGAGATGTAGGTGCCAAGGCCATCTGTCGGTTAAAGCATAAAACAAGATTCATTTGAAAAGGCCACCTATCACCACTCTGTGGACATCCAGTGTGGTATTGGTGTTGAGGATACACTGTTGTTAGTCCCTTGCATCATCTGAGCATTCAGTTCTTCACCAGTTACA
Organism: Schistocerca gregaria; assembly: GCF_023897955.1. Lineage (NCBI taxonomy): Eukaryota > Metazoa > Arthropoda > Insecta > Orthoptera > Acrididae > Schistocerca > Schistocerca gregaria. Next base: position 503,463,265 of record NC_064920.1, read on the forward strand.
CATCTATTTGCACCCATACACAGCTCCACAGCTGTCATTCACCCTGTCATCTATGGATTCTGATGCACCACAGTTGCCTTGGGGACTGGTTTTGGACAGTATACTTTAACCGTCATGGCACACAGATGGTTTACAAACTGAACCACTTTGTAAACACTTCTATCCATGGCTCAAAAGCCAGTGAGTATGCTCTTTTAGACATAAGATAAATCACTCTGTTTTCGCATTATGACAATGACTGCTTTGCTGTCTGCAGCCCCCAATGCATTTTATATAACGTGCACTGCTAATGCTGCCATCTGTGTGTGGTTATTGAATGTCGACGTCGAACATAGGCAGTTGTCACATTAATGTAACTGGACTGTGAATACCTGGAGAGATTAGTTGTTCAGCTATATTAAGCACAGGAGTGAACACCATTCAAAATGTGGAATCCGTTTGTATGTATATAATTCGGAGGACCCAGGTTAAATTCTCAGTACTGACAGAGGTTTTTCCTTGGTGGTAGCCTGGAATGTGATTCAGTCAGCTTCGTAAGGCCAAAGGAGGAGTTGCTTGAACAAGTAGCAGCAGCTTAAAGGACAGAAAAGCCAACCACAGCTGGGAGAGTAGGCACTGATCCCGTATTGCAGTGAATGACATGGCAGCTGGTTGGCATTGGGCCTGAACCTGAAGTTACTGTTGTGGCAGCCGCAAAAAGGTGAGTACTACACACAACACTTGTTGTTTTGTTTATGTTATCAATTCTGAGGCAGTTTGTCAAGCATTGTGGTGCAGTGATTAACGCAATACTCTGGTATTTAGAAGAAACAAGACTTTAATATCTGTCCAGATTTACATATTGTGTAGTTTTGCTAAGTCACTTAAAGCACTTGCTTTTAGAAGGATGCAGCTGGTTTTCCTCTGTTATACTCCATCTTGAATGACCTCATTACCACTGGGGCATTAAACTTCAGTCTCCTTTCCTAATACTCCTGTGACAATTGACATAAAAAATAATTATTTTCCTTATTAATCAGACAGCTAATCTTAATCAGCTATTTGACAACCACTGCTGGATAAAGGTCTCCTCTAGTTTCTCTACATTATAGGTATGGTTAATATACATCCACCTTGTACAAAAAGTTATGGGAATGTAGCCAGCTAATTTTCTTTACGTCGCTTTTCTAGTTAATAGGCAGATTTTCAGTAGATCAACAACTACGACTGGATGTTCACCTAATGAAATATCATCTGTTATTGAGGACATTACCCAGCTGTGTTCCTGTAAGCTATTTTAACATTTGGTGTGCTGGGAGAATCTCAAGTTTTACACCTACTTTCTCCGTTATTAAAAAGAGTTACTTACTTACAATCTTTCATCAGTAATCATCTTTATCCTTCGTAATCAACTAAAGTGCTTCCATTGGCTTACCAACCGTCCATCTCTATTTCACTTACAACAGAAACAGTACAAAGTCCAGGACAGAATAACAATAATATGAAGAGGAGAGAGTGCTCTCACCAAATAGAGGAGGTATTAAGTTGCATACCTTAGCAATAGATCCTGCTGAGAAAGTGCAAAGTGAATATAAGGTTTCCATTGAGTCACTCATTGACCATTATGGTGTGACAGTAGTAGATAGCAAAAATGAAGCCAAAGTTTTAAATTTCACATTTAAGAAACCATTCTTCCTCAAGAATTGTACAAATGTACCATTGTGTACTGCCCACTCATCTAATATAGGCTGCCTAGGAAAACTGCTTTCTCAGATCACTAGACATCAATTCAGGCAAATAATATTAATGAAGTTTATTACAGAAAGATAAATGACAATACTTAACTTTACGTATTCACAAAGGTGTGTCACAAGCACATGGTGACATGCAAATAATCAGTGTCTTTCGGTATATACAATTCCAATACAAGCAAAACAACACAGTTCATAAGTCTGTAGCGTTCGGAGGGCAGCTCATCTTCAACAGGCGGAGTGGCGCTTACATTCTCTTTGTGTACAGACCACTCCTGACTCTGTATCATCGTAGAGAGGAGTCTGTCAGCGTACTATTGGCCCTCTCCGCTCTTCCAGTCTTGATGAACGTGCTGGTGCTTAACATTCCCACTGTCCCAGTGTAGGGAACTCGACAATGATGGGGTAGGCAGAAATGTGGACGCTGCACTGGACCAGAAGCCGTTGCTGCAGGGGACATCAGGCTTCGCGCTGGTGGAAACATCCTCTGTATAACGACCAGAAGGGTATGTATCCACCTCCTGAGGCCCATAACCAGATGTCAAAGGCGTCAGCTGCTGCGGTGTGGGCAGGTCCAGCTCCATAAGGATCACTGTGCACATGACAGTGGTGTCGACGCTGCAATCCATTGGGGCCTGAAATGAGATAGATGTGTGCGTCAAGTCGATGAAGGATCTCACCTCGCACCGATTGTCTGCTGCCACTAAAAACGCCGAAAAACAGAATATCATGCAGCGCGAAGTGATATTTGCAGCCTTCCTTAGACGTCAGAAGCCGAGGATGGGGCAGCACTGTCCAATGGCGGCAGCCGTGAAGCAATTCTACCAGCAATGGTCCAGCTCATGGATACGAGAAACATTTGCAAAGCTTGTTCCCTGGTGTGTACAGAGCAAAGTTTAGCCAGCTGCTGCTTGAAGGTACTAACAAAACATTCGGCGTCGCATTTGAGTGTGGATGGAACGGTGTACTAGTTAGATGCTGTATGCCTTTGCATTCACAAAATGTTTGAAAGTCATTTGATGTGTGACCTATTGTCCAACACTATGACTTCAGGTAAACCTTTGAGGCAAAATCTGAATTGTGCTACGTGATGTTGTTATTCGTTGGCACAGCAAAAGGAAACTTGCTGTACGAATCAGCCAACGAGTATTCCAAAAAAAGTCTATGTGCACATGTTGCCATGGTGATTGCGACTTAGGCTAAGCAGAAAATGTTTGTGACAGAGTGGACTGATTTTTTGTGCATGTGACATGTGGCGTCATCTGTTCTATTTCGGTGTCAATGCCATGTTTCATACAAACAATCCCCCAGTGTCCTTAGTTAACTAACTGCAACACTTCTTTTTGCAAAGCTTTAGGGGTTAATACATGTGACTGTCCACTGTCATTTTGAAAAAGACTCACCTTTCTGTACAGTGAGGCTATGCTGACATGCAAAGTTTTGACACACTACAGAGTTCTTTATGCTATGCAAGGAACGAGGCCAAGGTATGCAAATGTATTTTAGCAACATGTTCAAATCTGAATCTGCTTCCGTAGACTGTGCAATTTTCCTATAGTGAAGCAGAAAAGATTAAAGCAATTCCGAATCCTGAGCATCGATGTTACAAGATGCAGCAGAACCGTCAGTGTTTGTATCAGGGCCAATCGAAAGAGGTGAAAGTGTGTCCGCATTAACATGTTTACCCATTGAATGGTATTGAGACAACAAGAAAGCCAATCTTTGCAATTTTTGAGCAGTTTGTACAGGGACCGGTTTTGTCGGATAAAATGAGGATTGCAAAGGCTTATGATCCATCACAAGTAGAATTTTGTGACACCAGACAGAATAGCCAATGCCTCTTTCTCAGTTTGTGAATAGTTACACTGAGCTTTGGACAACACTTTTGATGTGCAAGAAATAGGTCTGTCTTTATCACCAATTCTCTGCGAAAACACTGCACCGATTCTGTAAGAGGAAGCATCAACCTGCAACACAACTGGTTTGTCAGGGTCAAAGTGAACCAAACATTGATAACTGAGCAACACATCTTTAAGTTTATGAAAAGCTACTTGGCACTAACAAAGAGGGTGTGCAACACAAGTGATGCAGTGGAGCTGTGATTTGTTCAGCATTCACTATGAACAAATATAATAGTTCATTTTCCCTAAAACTGACTGCAATTCTGTGATATTACTAGGAACTGGCAAATGCAACTGAAGAGGATGTACACCTTGACTGTTTATGACATGACAAAGATACTGCAACTGAGGTTTAAAAAAAAAAAATCACACTTGTGCTGTTCCAAGTATTGTTGGAAAATGGTGGGTACAGAAGCAATACCAACAGGCAAACGCAAATATTTAAACAAGCCCAAATGAGTATTCACTGCACATACCTTTTGAGATTCTTCATTGAGCAGTATTTAAAGATGTGTGTTGCACAAATCAATTTTTGAAAAGTAGCAACCAGTGCCTAATCTGTCCTTGAGATCCTCTGGGTGTGTCAGTGGGTAAGTATCAACAACAGTTTGTGGGTTGCCCGTAGCCATTAAATCAACACAGAGGCGAGTGCGACCTGAAGGTTTGAGGAGCACAGTGGTCTTGCCCATTGACTATCCTGCAATTCTTTAAGTTCAGCAGCAACTTTGTCCCATAATGCAATGGGAACAGTTCTGACCCGGAAAAAAATTTCTGCTGAGTGTTGTCTTTCATGGTAGTATGTGCAACAAAATTATTAGCCTTGCTTAAACCTTCAGAAGAGTGTTCAGGGAATTCTTTCAGCAGGCTAGCTACACCGTCTTTTGCATGGAATGCAGACACTGAGAACAATTTGTCTTGAAAGTTAAAGCTAAACAAATCAAATGAATCGGAGACCAAATATGTTCTCACAATGGCTTGATTGTACCATCGTAAAAGTCACTGTTCACGTATGCAAGCAATACATGGCAGGTAAAATACATTTTCTAAGAACAGGAATGTCTTGTCCATTATAAGCCATCAGTTACGTGCTAGTTTTAGACAGGTGTGGGGAGCCTAATGGTTCATATGTGTGACGATTTAGCAATGTCACAGAGGCAACCATGTCCAACTGAAATTTCACACATTTTCCACAAGGAAGCAAATGAACAAAAAGTTTGTTGGACTGGCATAGCACTGAAGAAACTGCTAGCTTGTTAGTTTTGCTAATACCTGTTGCAGGCTTTCAATACACTGTGTTAATTACATGGGATTTTTGTGAGTGGACTGAATTCTTACATTTGTTCCATTTTCAAACGTACAGATTGCGCAGGTCCTTTCTTGCCACAAGTGTAACACTGTGCTTGTCAGGAGGGACAGTCTTGGCGTTTGTGCTGTGAATAACATTGAAGGCATGACTTAATTCTGTTCACCTGTGTAGCCACCTGTTTAGTAACCTGCTTACACGGCATGTAAATGCAAGCCATTGCTTAATGGGCTAGTCACTAGCATGGTACGACTCAACCTGACAAATTGCTGGCTGCTCAAATTTGTTGGCCGACAGCGCACTTGAATTGGACTGATCTAGTATTTTTGCACTACTTGCAGAAATGATGGATCAGACTGTTCTCTGAGTTTGACATCAGTTACAATGTACATGATCTCATCACGCAACATAGCATCTGAATATAAAGCACTGTAAGCACATTTGAATTTGCATTTCCTCATCATACTCTGCAAAATCTGTTATCCACTCACAAGAAGTTTGTTCTGGCCATTTCTTGCAATTAAAGAATTGGTATGTAGCAGCTACCACATTCACTTGTCGGTCATAATAATTAGTTGGCAAATCCACAACCCGATCATACGAAAGTTCACTCAGAGTGATGTTAGGAAAGAGTTTTTGAATGAGGTGGAACACTGCACTTCCCACCATGGACAATAAATGAGGCAATTTCACAGTACCTGGTATATCATGAGCAAGTATGTGGGCTTCAAACTGTTGCAACCACTTGAGCCATTTGTCTTCTTGTTCATGAAACTGCCAAAAAGACAGTATAGCACTTGGAGGGTGCTTGGTCTCTTGGGCACGCAGTGTTGGCTAGTAGCTGATGCAGAATATTTAGCAATGTAGATACTTGCTGGGTCTGGTACTGAAACATCTGCATTAGCTGTGTTGCATCTAAAGTTTGCAGCTGTGGTGCCTGAGCAGGTGGATGGGCATGTTGGAAGAAACAAATGCAATAAACAGGCAAGGCAAGCAAGAAAAATAAGTACAAAAGTAAAGAAAATTTCTGCAACACCCACCTGAAAACACCAATTAGCAAAAACACCGTGGTTTGTGGTACACCTCGTTGGCAGTGTTATGTTCTGCCCACTCATTTAATATAGGGTGCCCAGGAAAACTGCTTTCTCAGACTGCTACACATCAATTTAAGCAAATCATATTAATGCAGTTTTCCTAGGCACCCTATGTTAGATGAGTGGGCAGAACACAGCATTGGCGATGAGATGTGCCCGAGCTGACAGCCACCACTGATCCCGTTTTGGCTTTTCATGGGCTATTGTTTTGCTGGCGACTTGATTCTCTCATCTTTTCTTTGCAGGAGTGTTACTTGCTTTAACTTTGCATATTCACAAAGGTGTGTTGCAAGCAAAGCAATACAGTTCATGAAGCACTGCTATAGCGTTCAGAGGATGGCCTGTCTTCAACTCGGCCTGCGACCAGGTGGAGCAGTGCTTACATTCTTTTCATGTAGAGGCCGCTCCTGTCTTGGTGTCATCCTAGAGAGGAGTCTATCAGTGAACTCTGGGCTGATGTTGTCTCACAGTCCTCTCTGCTCTTCCATTCTTGATTGTTGTACTGGCGCTTGACATTACGCTGGAACACACTGTCATATGACGGTCACGCAGACTCTCTGATGGAGAACATAGTTATAAGCATCCCTGTTGGAGAGAAACAACTGAAAGATTTGAAAGCCAATAAGTCACCTGGACCTAATGGAATCCCAGTTTGGTTTTACGAGTACTCTACAGCATTGGCCCCTTAAGGAGAGCTGGAATGATCCGTCTCCTCCATGTTAATTTTAGCAAATAGAAGGAACATATTTTTTCTTAAACCGTTACACATATTGCTCTGATATTTGGACTACATGTTCAGTGAATATTTCTCTACAAAGTTATAATGCCATGTTAAGAAATATTTATTGGTTTTTGTTTTACATATTTTTAACAGATTGCTTATTTTTTCTCTAAAATTTTGCCCTTTTTCTTCTATAACTCTTGAATTATACAATATTTTTTAGAATTTGTTATAAAAATAAAAGAAAAGTAGTAAACAATATTGTGTATAAATTTCATTGATATACTGTTAGCAGTTTTTGAGAAAATGTTCCTTAAAGGTGAAAATTTTAAAGATATGGGAAATGGCTTCCACAGTTTTTTAATACATTCCTGCCCCATGTAATGGATTATCAGCATCCTCTTCTTTTTCTAGTATTAGTTTCCTTTTCACTTGTCTTTTCTTCCCTTTTGCTGCATGTTGTAGGCCTTTGTCTGTGGCAGTTGGGACCCACATGTGAACTGTGCCTCCGTTCTGAAGTGCAACAATCGGGTGGTGATGATGTGCTGCCTATGGGCGCATGCAGCAACTAGGTGGGCTGCAAAGGGCAGAATTGGGAGACTGCACTGTGGAGAGGGGGGGGGAGGGGGCAGGAAACGGAAGAGATGCAGGGTAGGGGGAAAGACTGTAGGTTCATTGGTGGAATAGGTGGTGTACATAGTACTGGAGTGGGAGCAGGGAAGGAATAGTTAGAGTGACAACATGGACAAGTGAAAGTTGAGGTCAGGAGGGTTCAGGAATAATGGATGGGTAGTAAGGAGAGTTCCCACCTACACAATATAGTCATCTTCTCTTATGATCTGTTTCCCGATACATTTGATTCTTTTCTTCCATTAAGTCCCAGAATACATCTCTTCATCAGTTATTGAGCGACCATCAGTTTTGTAATTTTTTTTTTATTATTATTAAAATTCCATGTCTCACTGCCTGAAGCTAAAACTTGTTATGTATTCCAATCATTAATTTTTCTTTCCAGATGCATGGGAATTGTTCTTAAAGCCCCGTGTAGTGTCCCAGAAGTACCATAGGCCATTTTTACAGTTCTTTTCATTCCTTTTAAATCTATTTAGTCCGTCTCTGAAGTAGAAAAACAATGCGAAACTTACTAGGAGCAACATACAATACAAGCAACACACGAGGCATGTTTTTTAAGTACCATTTTGAAATTTAAAAAAGACGTGCCAAGATATCTCAATTTTATTTTTACATGAAAGCCTGTACCTTAATCTACTTTTATACATAATTTCTGTCAATATTGAGGCACTTGTCATAACGTTGTACTAGTTTTTGAATACCCTCCTCATAGAAGTCTACCGCCTGACTTGTTAACCACTGCATTACCACTGTTTTGATTTTACGTCATCGTCTCGAAGACGCTGACCACCCAGGTGTTTCTTCAAGTGCAGGAACAGATGGTAGTCACTGGGCGCAAGATCGGAGGATGATCTAGAGTTTCCCATCGAAAAGATGTGATGAGATCTTTGGTATGATTTGCCACATGCGGACAGGCATTGTCTTGCAGCAAAACGATGCCCTTGCTCAACTTACGGCGTAGATTGTGCAATGTCTTACAGTAAGCTCCTGCATTGATTGTCTCATTACGAGGCACAAATTCCACAAGCAATACTTTTCTGTCCCAAAAAAACTGTGCACACGATTTTCCGGGCAGAAATTGTTTGCTTAAACTTCAATTTTCTGGGTGAAACTGAATGCCGCCATTCCATGGACTGTTGCTTTGATTCTGGTGTGATGTAGGCCACCCATGTTTCATCGCCCGTAACAATTTGGCTTAAGAAATCATCAGCGTCATGGTGGTACTGCTCAAGGAAAGTCAATGCACTGTCTAAACGTTTGGTTTTGTGCACATCTATCAACATTTTTGGTAGCCAACGTGTACACAATTTTCGGTAATTCAAGTGCTCTGTCACAATGCCATACAAAACCCTACGAGAAACATTAGGAAAGTCGTCCCGCAAGGAGGAAATCGAAAAACGTCCGTTTTCTTTTGGCTTTTTGTGCACTTCCTGTACCAAACTGTCATTAATGACTGAAGGAGGCCCACTCCGTTGTGCGGTCATCTTTAAATGCTCTCACCCACTTTTTTATCATTCCATCACCCATAATATTTTCTTCGTAAACTGCACAGATCTCATGATGAATATCGATTGCTTTTAGGCCTTTAGCACTACAAAATTTTATAACAGCCCGTACTTCACAGTCGACGGGATTCACGATTATCAGAGGCATCTTAAACACTCAGTACACAACGTAAACAAGGAAGAATCAGACAGTAATGGCGTCAGTGTGTAGACAATAGACATAGGTACCCAGTGCCCAACACCGAGTGCAGTGCTGCAGCCGCAGTGTAGCAAAACAGTAAAAAAAAAAAAAACACGCCTTGTACAATACAATGTTTGTTTATTGTAGAAAATACTTTCTTGATGGCCTGAAACTGCAGTACAAGTGGAGTGTTGCTACTTTAAAATGCATCTTGTGAAGTGAGTGTGGTATGTTGGTTAAACTATCTATGTGAAGAGCGTACTGTTAACTGAATCTTCTGTTGATTCTTGGTAGAACAACATAATAAATGAAAAGCACTAGTTTACTTTTATTGTCTTAACCAGTTTTCAGCTTACAAGGCTATCTTCAGACACTTGCTGAGTATTACCACCAAAGAAGTTACAATGTTTGTAAACAACATTGGAACAGAAGTTACAAGTCTGTATTGAAGTAGAAACATACAGTAACATCTTTGACAGTGTGGCGTTAATGCAATATAAAAAGTAAAAAATTTGAACAGTAAATGAATAAAAAGAAAAACAGAGTGGACAGGAAAAAAACTTGAACACACAGTACGAAGAGAATGCCTTCATGACAGTTTCTGTTAGTAAACAAAACTAATAAAATAAAATTAGTAGTTGACAAGGCTACTTCAGGAGGTATAAAACATGGAGAGTGATACACAAACCACTTCCAAGAAGAAAGGATCATCAATGTAACTATAGAATATATAAGGAACTTAAGCAATATCAATAAGATAAACAGAAATGAATAAATGCAGGAAAATGGGAGACATACTGTAAATGCAATTTTTGAGAGTCTGGCGGTACTGCATTTTAAAGGGTAAAAAAGGCTGAACAATACACAAATACAAAAGCAGCAAACAGGAAATACATTAAAATTATACTCATAACAGTTTGCATTAAATAAATGAACCAAGTAAAATAAGAACAATATTTGATGAGACAGCTACAAGAGATATTAAACATGGAAAGTATTGCAAGTATCAGCTAGACAAAAGCCTTAACAATTGAAACTACAATTTATATGGACGATATAGACAATTTCAATAAAATAAAAGAACTTAATGAATACAGGAAAATGGGAATACGTAGGAACAGACAGAGTGTGAAGTAATAAAAAACAGAGATGATTATGTGAAGTTTAGCAGAGGGGAAGTGTTGAGCTGTGTCTGGCCATTTAGGAATAGATCAGGACTAAGAGCTAGATATTTGTTAATTGCCAGGGCTTCCAGCAGGAGAGTTCATGGCCTTTGTTTTCTGGGGGACTGCAGCCCGTTCCACCTGTCCTCCGTGGACGAGCCACCAGGAGGAGCATGGGGTGGGATAGAGTACACTCCACACTACTAGAACGCCTCTCGTGCCGACAGTGCCGGGACTCCAACCCGGACCCTCCTACGCACAGCGGCCTGCTGTTCATTCAGATTTTGTAAATTTGTAAAAAATGCCATTTGGACCGTGTAATGCCACACAGACTTAATGTGCTTCATGGATGAAGTAACTAGAGGTTAATGTTTTGTTATGTTTACAGTGAAGACCTGCTTGTAATGTCATGTAGCGAGGCAGAATATCTAGCACATCTACAGCAACTATTCACTAGACTACAAGAACATGGCCTTAGGATTTACTCACAAAAATGTGCCTTCAGAGCGAAGGAAGTAAAATTCTTACAGTACGTGATCAATACACAAGGAATACTGCCACTATTTCTTTGTTTCCCAAACCCACTACAATATGAGAATTTTGTAATTTCTAGGTCTTAACAAAGTTTTATAGATGTTTGTATATTATCATGTATTTTTGTCACCAATTCTAAGCATTCTGGGTCAAAGTAAAAGCTGCTTTTGCAGAGTCTGCATTTTCAGCTCATCCTCTTCCTGACACACAGCTCTCATTTATAGTAGATGCTTCATCAGCTGCAGTTGGATCCATGAAACAACAACATGTGCAAAACAATTGGCAATCTCTAGTTTTCTTCAGCAAGAAATAATTATCTTTTCAAGCAACTTGGTCAATTTGTAACTGTGAGCTCTATGTGGTATATGCCTCAATCAAAAAGTTTTGGCATAAGCTTGACTGTAGACATTTTCTGTCAAAAGTCGTACAAGGGAGTCATGACAGTATCAGTATGATGGTGAACATGCCAGTTATGACATCTGGACTTCATTGCACAATTTACAATGGACATTCAGCATGTGGATGACAAGGAGAATGGACCAGCAGATGCACTCTCTCATACTGATGCTGTCATGAAAGAATTTGACTTTACAGCACTTGGCAACAGCCAGGAAGGAGACAGAGCTGAAGCATCATCAGGCTTACATCTCTGATGCATTCAAATACCAAACTTGAACATAGCACTTTACTGAGATGTATCAATGCCACAAGTGCAAACACTCACTATTGCTGATTTTCATAACTGAGCAATTTTCTCTCTTCATAGTCTCTATCATCTACATGAAAAGGCTACTGTACAATTGGACAAAAAGGCATTTATTTGGCCAAAGACTGAAAGATTGTAAGGCATATGTTCACCAGTGCAATGCTTGTCAGTGCAACAAAGTAACTCGGCATATAACGACTTCACCCCACCATGTCAATGCTTCGAACTTATCCAAATCAGTATCATTGGACATTTGCCACTGTCAGATGGCTACCAATATTGACTGACAACAACTGATCATTTCTCTCATTGGCCTGAAATCTAGCCTATGGAGGAGACAACAGCAGCAAATGTATCCACAACTTTCTTCTGTGAGGGAATTCCACACTTCAGCTTTCCTGTCCATGTCAGCACTGGATGAGCAATTCGTGTCATCTCTCTTTAACATGATGAGTGCTTTCTGGCTGCCAATGGCCACAGCAGACGCCTCTGCTATGCTCGTGGCAGCCTCTGCCAACCAGTTAAAACACTCCCAGCATTCAGCATTGCTCGGCATGAACTGTCTCACCACTAACCATCTTGTGAAATGGCTTCATTGGCAGTTAAAGGCCTCCCTCAGATGACATTCTACAGAGCTCTTGACTGACAGTCTATCAATTACAGTTAACAAAATGTTCCATGCTATTACGATTTGTTCAAATGGATTTTACTTTAAAACTCAATACTTCATTCCCATCTGCAGAGGACAATTTCAAGGGAGATCATAGCTTCTTTGAATGTCCGATTCACACCTTGGCTTACTACTGACTACAGCAAAATTCAATTTCCGTGCAGTGGAGTGACATCACATTTTGAATACAAGAGTGCAATTGGCCATTGTCGACTGCCGTTGCTATCACTACTTGGCAGAAGATTTGCACACATCTCCTTCAGCACTGGAATCCAAATATCATTCAATTTCACACCCTTCTCTTTCCTATTGACATTCCTGGGTGTTTTACAATCTCTATGGCCTCTCTGCATAGCCTTTCATGGTATCCTCTTGTGGCTGCCAGTACTGAATATGTGGTCTTCGGTTGCAAAGCATGTTCCACAAAGCTGATCTGTCAATCTCCCCTCTTTTTCAATTGCCCTTGGGCTCACCTAGTCATTTTTTGACAACTCTTTTTGTAGTACCCATGTTCACCACATCAACAACAACAACACAGAATACCATAAACTCCTATTTTTTCCAGCAGTTTGAAAGCATCCTTGGCTGATTATAGGTTATCTTGTATCTTCTGGGTGGTTTTGTAGATTACTATGATGCTCAACTTTTTGAAGATATTTCCTATTTGACCAGTAACGTCCTTAATGAACGGCAGGAAATCTTTCAATTTCATCGGTGCTTGAGCATCACTATGATTTCTCCATGGTGGTCTTAATGCATTATTCACCTCAGTGAATGAGTAACCATTCTTGAGCAATGCACTGGTGAAATGTTTTAATTCTGCATCAAGCAGCTCTAGTTTGCAGATTTTCCTCGCTCTATTCACTGACGTTATTTTTGATGCCTTGCTTTTGTTGTGGTGGTAGATGGAATCCCAGTGTAGCTAACGGCCTGTGTATTTGAGTTTTTGGTGAACTGTGTGGCCCAAGTTACCATCTTCTTTTTCCTGAAAACTAGCACATCAAGAAAATTTAAGCCTCTACCTGCCTCCTCCTCCACAGTAAACTGAATCTTCAGATTGGTCCCATTGAGATGTTTGTGAAAACTACCTTTTTGTCACTTTCATTCAACCACAAAATAAATATATCATCCATGTACCAGAATCAAATATTCCATTTGTCCGCAGTTTCCAATGCTTTCTCCTCAAAAATTTTCTGTGAAGTCTACCACGGCCAGTTGTGTTCGTGTATTCAAAACTTGATGTCAAACCACTGCGTGGAAGGACGCAGAAGTGTAATTTTACTGTATTCAGTTATGAGCCAGGGCGTGAATCAGTCATTCAAAGAAGCTACAATCCCGTTTGAAAATGTCCTTCGCAAATGAGATGAAACATTGGATTTTAAGGTAAAATTCATTAGGCCAAGGTATGACAACCCAGAACATTTAATTAATTGTGACATTTCCAGCCACGAAAGTTTGCATTTGAAAGCCTACCAATTGTTTTATTATGGCTCCAGAAAGCTATCTGAGATCTCAGTGCAACAATGGCTGAATTGGTGATAGGCAGGCACTTTGACTACTGGAAGAGTTCTTTACTGACACATCAAACAGTATTATTGAAGCCTTGGATTTTGTGCAACATCATTGCAGATCCATAAGCTCCACCCTACAATTTCCAAAGAACATTCCACAAAGTGACCATTCAATTTCTGAAACTTAGTCATGTAAACAGGTTTCTTTCCAGCTTGATGCCATTTACAATCCCCTCCAACCACAATACAATGGTCAGTACTTGCTATTAGTACACTACAACAAAATTTTCAATGTCAATATCAATGGCTCTTCTGTTACAATGTCCATGAACAGGCTCAAGCCAGCCTTCACCTCAGCTAACATCGAGGCACTGCCTATGTGTAGTTTGATAAGGACACCAGACACACCTACGTTTCCACCACATGTGCCTGCATCTGCAATGCAAGTCACAACTCATTTTGAGCACTGCATACGTTTCACAACCTGAAATACCATTGACTCTTGAGAGGTGTGATGTGAACAGTGATAAGAAAAATGAATTATCTGCTACATAGTTCATGTATGCACTGTAATCTCTTTGATTCTCAGGCTGCCTCTGAGTAATGATACATACATTTTTAGCAGTCTTATGATTGCAATTAGTCTTTGTAACTAGCAGACAGTGGCAGCATACCTATTACAATGTATTGATCCAAAACCTCTGACACGCTGCTCACAACATCTACAAGATATGTTATAGTCAATGATAGAGGATACTTTGAGCTTGATTTCTCATGGTGATTTTAAATTAATGTAGCTTTAAAAAGCTATTAAGACCTCAGTTAATTTATATCAGAGTATATGGATGCCATAATTTGTAACAACAAACAGGTGTTATTAAAACATGTATACTGCACTAAGAGCATTCTCTAATTTTTCCTCCAAAACTAATATAAAATTGATACCAGAATTGGAATACAATGGTTTTTTGTGTGCAATGCCATCAAATCACAAAACAAGGAAAATAGAGACATCTCATCATTGGAAAAGTGCCGTTTATCCTTACAAAGTGAACAGTTTAATACAATATACATAAATAAATGCTGTGTTTTAACTTTGATTAGTAACACAATGATAACACAAACAGCATAGCTCTGGTCACACAGAGGAAGAATTTTTACAATAATAATAATAATAATATATTTTTATTATTATTATTATTATTATTATACACACACCTTTCCAATCATCTCACAACATCTACACATGTTATAAATTAAAGTCCCCCACTGTGTTTTTCTATCTGTATGTACAGGCTGTCTGGGAACTACTCTTAGGATTTTGATACGGTTTTCACTAATCGACACACTGAGGTCTAATGTTGCCTGCAAATCATGGCTTGCAACACTTAAGTTCTTTAAATAAACTCTATTTGTAGTGATGCATTTGAAGATTGTGGTGCAGTACTTTTCACATATTTTGATCAGAAATCTCAAGAACACTGATGTAATTAGAAACATATCATTTCATACAGTCTTTCACTCTCTTCATCATTTGCAGAGCTAGTTGGCATATAAACCTGTATTGTTGCGGTAGACATTGTCTTTGTGGGTTTGCTAATGAGGGAACTATCCAATATGGCATGTCAAAACCTGTCCTGAATTGGTTTATGCAGGAAAAATACACTGAAAGAAACACAAAATAAAATTTTAGCTCCTAAAAACACAAAAGTACTTTTTAAAAAATGTCTAAATTTGCCAGGTTCATAGCTTGCCAGGTGGCTAGAGAAATGTACAACTCTGCTGCAGCTTTACCACACAATGGATGTGCAACACAGCCAGCTCATATCCTTTGTTGACAGCGCAGCAGTAAACAGATAACGTGGCACTAAGTGACCAGAATTTTTACAGCGAATTTCAGTTTTCATTGATAGTTTCTCTGACACAATTGTTCAGTTATTATTCTTTCAAATTTGCAACTCATGTAACATCTATATTGATCAGGAATTGTCTTTACAGGATTACTTAGTATTAACTGAGGAGATAAAACTGTATTATTTTTCTTTGTGGTTTCATGGTATATGCTCTGTAATATGCAGTTTCCATTAGTTTCCCAGTAATGTGGAATCCAATTAGTGTTTTCAACCTTGCAAAGGTCTTGGTATGCAATCAAAATAACCTACTTCTCCTGACGACCTGCATATGTGATACTTATTAGTTAATTTCTTAGACATTCATTCCAAAAATTTCAACATTATCCTAGAAATTTAGGAAACATTAGAAGAAAAAGGAAATAACTTGGACAATTCTGTGAATTGTGGATTGAACGTGGACTGTTGTGCTAATTAAAGTCCACAACAAAAATACCTTCCAAGTCCAAAGAAAAAATATACATGTATAGTTTTCAGAGAGTGAAATATGCTCACTATTTTTATAAATTGAATTTAGCAATTTCGTGACAGTACTCACTTTTCTGTGAAATGTTTATAAGATGATATTTGACTTTTTTTGTGTTGGCTTCAGTCGTCTAATGTAAGTATGATTCCATAATGCTGTTACGTCGGCTGCGGAAATGTCCTGGTTCAATGCGTTTGCCTCATTTTTGGTGCTTCAAATACCATTTCTCCGAGTGTGCTTCCTTCTTGATGTTTATATAAAAAAAAGTAGTAGAATAACTCATTTTTGCTGGCCACTTGCAAATTATTATAACAGGGACCTGCACATTGTTCCACCGTCACACATGAGAGTTCACTGCCGATTGACAACGGTCAAAGACTACTCCAGTGTCAAAGACATTTCACACAACACACAAACTTCCACTTTGTCACATCTACAAATATTAATCAATATGCTGTCACTCTCGAACATACAAACAAATTAGAAAAAAATAAGGCAAATTACAATTCACAAAAAATATTCTGACAAAAATATAAGAAAACATTTACAACCTCCCTCATTAGATTTGGTATCGACAAATCCGGTAGAAAATAACTCATCTCCCAGACCCATTACAACAGGAAGAAAAGGCTGTAAATTTTTTGGTTAAATGAAGGAGGCAGAAAACACTTATACTTGCCAGTGTGCAAAGGAGGTTTGATATTAAAAAACCGGACCATGACTTGTATAAATGAAAAAAGATTTACATGAAGCACAAGATTGCACCAAAATGAAACTCGCAAAAGTGTGAAAGAAAAACTGTTCAAAAGATCTAGAACTGCTTGTGAAAGTCAACGCACCATTACTGAGGGAGATCTGCGAGACTGGGCACTCTGAATTGCAAGTGTGATGAACATTGAAATTATATGGAAAAGGCAGTTGCAAAATTATGAAGTTTCCCTCAAGTAAATGTGAATAGGCAATACTGTATAGAAACTCATAGCTGGTGTGAAGATGAAGCTTCTTGTTATTCCCTAAAAGATGTGCGTAAAGCCAGCCAGTCACTGGTGCAGTTTACAAATGTCATGGCCTGTTCTTATACAACAATGCCAGTGATAAGTACCAGTGGATTACAGTTTCTGTATCTTCTATCTATCTTCTGGAACATCAAGGTAAATTAGGACCAAAGATTAAAAAGAAGGGAGTGTTTGCTTGTGAAAGAAGGGACTTTTTACTTGTGAAAGGCTTGTAATCAACGTAGCAAAAACTGGAAACATGAAAGAGAATCATTTTCAATGTTGCAACCAGTACATCATCTTCCCATTTGCAGAAAAAAAATCATTGCTTGTTTTGGAGTATTGGTCTGGTCATGACGACTCCTCTTTCTTTAGGATGATGATGAAAAGACTTAATATAATTTGGATTCCTCCCAGATCTAATAGTGCCTCAGCCTCTAGATAAAAAAGATTTTTCAACAGTGCAAAGCATTTTTTAGAAAATTGTTGGACAATATAATTTCTGATATATCTGTCACTTTAATTTCATCGGTGGTACAGTATTATTGATCTTCAGTCATTTCCACATTGTCAATTTGCATCACCACATTATACAAATTTGTTCAAGTATTGCTGGTACACAGCACACTATGAAGAATAATGGTGATGACCATTTCTTACTCCACTCACATTCTTTCTAAACAAAACTAGTAATTGCTGTGAATTGTCTGAACCCATTAATTTTTCTTTTTTCAGGTGTACCCAGCATAAGGAAAATATTTAGACATTTCACTTTTTTATGATTACAGGGAAATAAACAGGGAACTGTTTCAATGATGGTAAAATACACATTATTCAATCATCATAATCAACAAATTAAAGTCCTGACTAATGGTAGTTGTCTGTAATGTAACATCACACACTGCCTTGATTTTATTTCCTCTGCTGTAACATGTGTAACAGTTACATCTGCAACAGTTTAGCTATTGACATGAACTGCAAGTTAATCAAAAATATTAATGATTTGAGACTTTTTGGCATGGTTAAAGATTTTAAAATTTCACTTTTGTGCACTTTCTATTAAGCTTGCTACATCATCTTGTCAGGGCTTGTCTGCTTATTTGTTGATTCACATGCTGGCTGGAAAGACTGTTCAAACCACTGTTACAATTGGTTCTTTGTGCAATAAAAATGAAATGCATTCTAGCCAGCTGCATAATTATTACAGCGGAGTGGACACTGTTCATGCATCAGTGAAAATTTGTACATGCCAGATGAAAACAGATTTTGCTTCAGATTCAATTTTGTGCTCACTGCTAATTAACTTTGACAGATGTCTGGAGAAATAATACTACATTTTGGGTTTTGTGAGCTGTGTGCTTGTTATGATGGGGTAGTTACTAAAATTTTTGAAGTGAGTAGTCCCTTTTTAAAAGCCAGAAAAATGATAGGATGGTTGTGTAATCTCATCTATTATTCATGCGAAAGGCTTAAACCTATCATAGACTAAAGAGAAAATGACAACCGTAATTTTCCACCAGCACAATAAAAACATTAAATTTCATAATTCTGGTAGAAACAAAATCTTCTCATTATTTTACAGCACACGATTTTATGGAGTTGGACAATAATGTCATAGTGTCAACTGACAGCAATGTGTAATGCTTTCTATTCAACAATATTATTTCTTGAACTGCACCATCATTCTCTTTTGGGGTAACAGCAAGTTATGATATGCAGAGTGAAGGCTGTAGTACAACGATGACGTATGAGAATCCTTTTTGTCACATATATATATATATATATATATATATATATATAGAAAGAAATTTCCACATGGGAAAAATATATTAAAAACAATGATTCCAAGATTTACCAAGCGGGAAAGCGCCGGTAGATAGGCACAATAAATAAAACACACAAACACACACACACACACACACAGAATTTCTAGCTTTCGCAACTGACGGTTGCTTCTTCAGGAAAGAGGGAAGGAGAGGGAAAGACGAAAGGATGTGGATTTTAAGGGAGAGGGTAAGGAGTCATTCCAATCCCGGGAGCGGAAAGACTTCCCTTAGGCGGAAAAAAGGACAGGTGTACACTCGCGCGCACACACACACATATCCATCCGCACATAAACAGACAAGCATTAAAAACAAAGATTCCAAGACTTACCAAGCGGGAAAGCACATATGAGAATACTTTTTGTCATATATATTCCAAGACTTATCAAGCTGGAAAGTGCCGGTAGACAGGCACAATAATATAGGTTTATCCAGCAGAGACTACGAGTGTAGGACAGTAAATATTTGACAAGGGCAGTTTGGTTGAATCTGGGAGTGGTGCTGAAGGTGAGGCCTTTGGATAGGACAGAGGTTTCGGATTGGGAGAGAGGTTTGGAGGAAAGGTTAACTATTGAATTGGGTTGTTGTGGTTCCAGATTGTGTGGACTAGAATTTTGAGGTGTTGGGGGGAGTGGAGCTGGAAGTGGGAGATTGAGTAGATGGGAGAGACTGGGTCTGTGTGCAATGAGAGGAGGTTGAGGTTTGTTGGGAAGGTTGTGGAAGGTGAGTAAGTTGCCTTTCTGGAGGTGGGAAACCAGGAGATTGGATAGTTTTTTGAGGTGGAGGGTGGCATGCTGTTCTAATTTGCAGTTGGCCTGTCTACCGGCGCTTTCCTGCTTGGTAAGTCTTGGAATCTTTGTTTTTAATATATTTTTCCCATGTGGAAGTTTCTTACCAAGCAGGAAAGCGCCGGTAGACAGGCAAAATAAAAAAGGGGGGAAAAGGACAGGTGTACACTCGCGCACACACACACATATCCACCCGCACATACACAGACACAAGCAGACATTTGTAAAGGCAAAGAGTTTGGAACTGCTGGGCAGATGGATTGGACAGGTCTTGCACCTGGGTCTTCCACAGGGATATGACACCTGTGACCAAGAGCAAAGTAGATGATTCTATAGCACAACATTGAGCTGAATATAATGTGCTTGATTTTAATGGCTGCTTTTCAACCCAAGTCATGCAGATCCTCCCCTCCACCATCAGCTTTTCTGAACTGCAGAGATGGGAGTTATCCTTACAAAACATTCTACTTTCCTGACTTTCTACTGGATCAATCTACTGTCATTATACCCTCCATCCAACAGTTTCCACTCCCTCTGTCCTACCACCTCCTCCCTATTCATGACCCCTCACCCTCTTTGTGTGCTGCCTCTTGTCAATGCACCCACCCATCTTTTCCATTCCCTGCTCCTCTTCTTTTCTGCTCCCCTCCCCTTTCCCCACAGCCTCACAATGCTGCTATTGGTAAAGTCAATGCACAGTATTAATGTTCATTTTTGGAGCACCATCTGCGACCAGCTTTGCGAAAGAAGCAGCAACAGTTTCTGCGCAACTCACCCACCATTTTGCATGACAATGCGCGGGTGCATACAGCGCAAGCTGTGGCTGCTCTGTTGGTCAATGGGACTGGGAAGTACTGTACCATCCACCATACTCCCCAGACTTAAGTCCTTGTGACTGATTTGATTCCAAAGATGAAAGAACCACTTCGCGGCATTCGCTTCAGAACTGTTCCTGAGATTCGACAGGCAGTAGACCGCTCCATCAACAGAACAGGCTCTGTTAACGGTATACTACACCTTCCACATCGCTGGCAACAGGTTCTACACAACGGTGGTGACTACTTTGAGGGACAGTAACAGGTGCAAATGTGTAACTCTTTTGTATCGGTTGTGAATAAATAGTTGCCACTATTTAAGTTCCAACCCTCGTACACCTGCAGCCCTTCCTCTGTTCTTACTGAAGTAAATCTTTCTTGCAGTATTTCAAGCAACTATAAAGATGTAGAAAAGTGTGCTATGTAATGTTTCCTGAATTTCATGAGAAGCTGGTACATAAGTTACACATATTTGTGCAGGTTAAACCTCTTCTCCAGATTTCATTTTCATACTTGATAAAATTCCACAGAACAGAAGTGGATTTAAAAGTGCAGAACCTCATACTGTCATATCAGTCTTGTCCAACTCTGAAAGCAGGTTAGTCAGTGAAGTACAAAACTTGGCATTGGAAGCACATACAGAAGAGAACTGAACTGCTGCTATTTATACAACCATTGAATTTTCCATAGCTTACAAACATTACAAATATAAGAAATTGTGAGAACCTTCCAAAAATGATAAATACTATATAACTGTTCGTAGTTGCATATTAACTGGTGTCCCACAACCCACCAGCCTGCTATGCTAACCATTACATTACACTGCATGCAGTACAGCTTATGGCATTGTTCCCTTTCCCAGAGAAACAGTGACCCGTTGTTTCAGAAGTTATAATAGGAGTTGACTACAGCATCCTGGACATGAATTTTGTCGATGGTCCTTTTTTTTTGGCAATGCTGGTATCTCCTCATGTCCTGGCTGTGTACATCCCCTTCACTATGATGAGCATCATAAATAGCCTAGTTGTTGAGCGAGTCTTCAGTTTCCTTGAACAATAAGCCCCCATCTGAATCACTGAACTAGAGCAGGGCTTCATACAGAGGACATGGATGACACATCTACACTTTGTCTTCTTTCTGAAGGGTCATAACCTCAACTTCATATGTGACATCTGAGAAATGACAAAGGATACAGTATGGGCCAAAGTAGTGCTTTAGTAACTTTTGTGATAGTCCTACTTTCCATCCAGATGTAAAAATCCAAACTAAATCCTAGGTGGTATTTTATTCGTTGGTGCTCAATGTTAAAGTGCACTCTGCACTCAGTCCTTGTCCTGAGCATCCAGGGACCATATGTCGGCCAGCTGTCTTCCTTCTTTGGTCCTGGTGACAAGGTGTTTCAAATAGTCATCCTGTGATGTATCATCCAGCTGAAGATGGGTCAGTGTATTTATTGTTATTTCTGCCTCATGACTGCCGAACACGGAGAATGCTGTAGAACTTACAGTGTCTTGCTTCACTGTGTTATATGTGAATGTCATGATGGGCAACATTGTATCCCAGTCTATTTGACATTAAGATAATATCTGTGAATGTTTTACTAAAGCATTCTGAGAGGTCGTTCATCTGTGGATGGTAGGCTGTAGACATCCTGTGGGTGATGTCATAATGTGAAACTACCTCTGATACTAGTCTTAGACTGCAAAACTTTTCCACAATCAGAGGTGGTTGCTCTGGGTGCTCTGTGCTTCAAAATATGCTTCGGTGACAGTGTAGTAGGTGAGGAAGTCAGTGCAGATTATTTATTATCAATCGTTCCCATTTATTGCTCACCGAGAGTTCTACCCAAGTTTGATGGAATGGTGCTGCTGCAGATGGGATTGGCAGCAGATGCTTCGAGGTAATTATGGCACATGCTTCTGTCACTGCTACTCCTTAAAGTGGCTCACATATAGTGTAACAGATTGATTTAGCTCTGACTAGTGAAACTTACGTATGATTTTATCTCGAGTCTTCAAGAATCCCAGATGTTGTGACTGTTTTGGAAAAAGTTCAGGTTAGCTGGTTATAGATGAGCTGGGGCGATCCATGATTTTCTCCCTGTTGGATAGTAGTTCCTTTTATAGAATCTTTCATGTATCAATTGGAATCCTCCTTTGGTCAGTACTTTCTCCTTCAAGGCATCCGTTTTCAGCAATGCTAGATCTCCCCTCTGCTCAGTAGTAACGTCATTAAATGCAGCGATGACTGAAGTTTTGTTGATACTGCTGTCTCCTGCCTAAAGATTCCTTGGAAGGGAGTTGGCGTTTCTGTATTTTTGTGTGCCATTCTGATGTCATACTGATGAAACTTGCACTTATCTATCCAGTTGACCTACTTCAGGAATGCCAGTGTACAGAATGGCGGTCCATCACAATGGTGACCAGTTTGCCAAATAAATACAACCGGAACTTGTTGATCGCCCAAAGAACTGCAAAGCACTCCTTCCCAGTTGTAGAGTAGTTCATTTCGGACCTGGAGAGTACTCTGGAGGCACTAGAACTATACCTGTCCCAGAATCACTAGCATCAGTGTGAAATTTTGTCTCAACAGTGTCGTTAGACTTTGTTAGGGCAAAAGATGATGTTAGCAACTCCTTAAGAACAGGAAAAGATCATTCTTTTATCTCATTCCATAAAAAATTGACATCTCCCTGCAATACTTCTTGCGAGGAACATGCCTTGGTACAGAAGTCCTTGATAAATTGCCAGTAGTACAAGCACATTCTTAGAAAATTTATCACACTTCAAATGTACCGAGCAGTCAGAAACTCTGTGATTGACTATTTTCTCTCAAGAGGGATGGACTCCATGGACATTAACTAGATGACCCAAGATTTTTGTTTCTTGAGTAGTGAAGAGGCACTTTTTTTAAATTCAGGCTGAGGCCTGCAGTCTGAATACAATACAGCAAGGTTGTCAGTCTGTTTTTCAAATTTCTTTTTAAATTGAGTGTCATCCATTTAAGGTGCCAAAGCAGGTTGCCAGCCATATGTTTGAAGTGACTGGAGCATTACATAGCCCCAAAGGCACAGGTTTAAACACAGAGAACATCAAGAGTTATGAAAGTAGTCTTTTTCTGTTCAGGCTTACCAATGTTGATTGGTCAGTAGCCTGTCTGCATGTCCATAGTTGAGAATTACTTTGCTCCTTTCAAGCAGCCTAAGGTATTATAAATGCATGGTAATGGATAGACATAATTCTTTGTAATTTTGTTCAATCATAGTGTGCCAATGCTGAAATGTCATGTGTCATTCTCATTCTCCTCCTCCTCCTCCTCCTCCTCCTCCTCCTCCTCCTCCTCCTCCTTTACAGTAACTTCATCTGTCTTTTCTCTAAAACGGATTTTAAAGCATCTGAAAATTGCCGACAAATGGCTAACAATCCTCAGTCAGGCCATATCCAGCAGTTCAATAGTTGCTCCCTCTCCCCTGCATTGCCTCTAATGATAGTGGAGCGTTATCTTCATCAATGTAATTAAGCTTGCCCTTCCTGGGCTGATAAAGCAGCTCCTATGCACATATCTCTACGGATGCTTGTGACAATTAGTAATCCAAAGTTCTATTTGACCACAAGTTTTGTTTATGATTGCTGCTGGCATCTAGATTTCTTTTGTGAGCCTGAGCAGGTTTTAGCAGTCAATCAAAGCTCCATAGTTAAACTGAGCCTCTAGATTGCTGACTAGCACTAGTCTCGTTGATAATAGCTGGATAACAAAATCTTCAGCAGCAAACTCATCATCCAGAGCAATCTTTGCTATGTGTGCTTGGTGGTATAGCTTCATCAGTCTGGAGCTCTGATCTTCCATAATCTATGACTGCTAGTGATACTTGCAAGAATCCTGTCCCAGAACAATATTAGGACTACATTCTGCTTAAACAACAAATTTGAAAGGCTGCGTTCCATCATAGTTATTTGCGCAATGTGTGTTCTTGGGTGGTAGTATTTTCTGTCCATGATCTTCAGGACAAATGCTTTCATATGAAAGAACATAGTCTTCCTGTGCGTGCAGTGATAAGCATTTGACATTACCAAAAACACTGTCTATGAGATTTCCTGAAATCATGGTTACTGTTGTCGATGGAGAATTTTCATCTGTGACACCTCCTCAGGTTGTTCACCTTCCTTAGTTTTCCTGAATTCAAAGGCTATGTTTTTTCTTTCTTTTTTTGTAAGGGGGGGGGGGGGGGGGAGGGAGGGAGGGGGTGATCTTGTCCAGGGTAAGATGATGGGCTTTGTCCCACAGGTTGACTATAATCATCTGCAGTCAACTAGCACAAATATGAGTGTTCTGAAGGTTGATCTCTTGTGGTGTAATAATCTTAAAATAATTGTCTTCTTTCTTTGCAGTAGCATATATGTCCAAGGTGTCCACACTAGAAACAGAATAGTGTGTTTTCCTCTGTCTTCCAAATCTCTGTTCTTGTGTGGGTCATTTATATCTGGGAGAGAAATTGGTTGTACCTGTGCTGATCGGATGCAGAGTTGTCGTTTGATGACTGCAGCATAAGTCTGAGTGCGCCACGTCCATTTTTCCTGGCACATTCAGCTGCAAAATGAGACTGGTGTAAATATCAGTGTACCTCTTCCCCAACATTCTCTGTTATGTTCTGATGTATGGGGTCAACATTCCTGGCCACTCTCTCTTGCTTACTTGGTCTGACATTTCTGGCTGCTATAAAATACCGATTTCTTCTGTTACTACCTGGAGCATGAGAGAGGTGAGGTCATGGTGCTTTCCACAACTGCCGTAAGGACCACATTTGGGAGTCAGTCATATTTCTCTTTTCTACTGTATTTCCTTGGTGCACTGGCACCACTTGACAACTTCCTTTTTTGTTGTGAGATCGTGTAACAGAAGAGCTTGATCATGTATTCTGACTCTTGTCATCAAATGTGAGATTTGTTGGCTTCTGTCACATACCGATTCACAATGTGTCATAGGGCAAAAACATTCTTTATATAAGACCGTCATTTTTCCATGATGTTGGACCCCATTTTCAATTGTTGTTTCGCTAAGCAGGCTTGCTGCTGACTGTCGCCAAATGTTCTCTTCAGTTCAGTCTGGAATTTGTCCCTAATGCGCTTCTCTTTGTTTTTCTTGAGCCACTGATGTCCAGGTAGAAGTAGACATTTACCAACACATCATGTCATCCAACTGTTGTAGTCGGTGCCTTGGGTTGAATCCATCAAACCATTTTGTCAGGTCCTGACTAACATTTCTGCAAAACACTCTTAGATGCTTGATGTGCTGCTGACTTACAGTGGGTAAGAATGTACTGCTTGTGTTACAGCTCTGTCTGTAAGGTGACAGCTTTTGAATTGTCTAATTGGAGCCACAATGACAAATGTTTTAACTACCTGACATCTGCACCAAACAATGTTGTTGTTGCGGTCTTCAGTCCTGAGACTGGTTTGATGCAGCTCTCCATGCTACCCTATCCTGTGCAAGCTTCTTCATCTCCCAGTACTTACTGCAACCTACATCCTTCTGAATCTGCTTAATGTATTCATCTCTTGGTCTCCCTCTACGATTTTTACCCTCCACGCTACCCTCCAATGCTAAATTTGTGATCCCTTGATGCCTCAGGATATGTCCTGCCAACCGATCTCTTCTTCTAATCAAGTTGTGCCACAAACTTCTCTTCTCCCCAATCCTATTCAATACCTCCTCATTAGTTATGTAATCCATCCACCCTATCTTCAGCATTCTTCTGTAGCACCACATTTCGAAAGCTTCTATTCTCTTCTTGTCCAAACTATTTATCGTCCATGTTTCGCTTCCATACATGGCTACACTCCATACAAATATTTTCAGAAACGACTTCCTTACACTTAAATCTATACTCGATGTTAACAAATTTCTCTTCTTCAGAAACACTTTCCTTGCCATTGCCAGTCTACATTTTATATCTTCTCTACTTCGACCATTATCAGTTATTTTTCTCCCCAAATAGCAAAACTCCTTTACTACTTTAAGTGTCTCAATTCCTAATCTAATCCCCTCAGCATCACCAGACTTAATTCGACTACATTCCTTTATCCTCGTTTTGCTTTTGTTGATGTTCATCTTATATCCTCCTTTCAAGACACTGTCCATTCCGTTCAACTGCTCTTCCAAGTCCTTTGCTGTCTCTGACAGAATTACGATGTCATCGGCGAACCTCAAAATTTTTATTTCTTCTCCCTAGATTTTAATACCTACTCCAAATTTTTCTTTTGTTTCCTATACTGCTTGCTCAATATACAGATTGAATAACATCAGGGAGAGGCTACAACCCTATCTCACTCCCTTCCCAACCACTGCTTCCCTTTCATGCCCCACGACTCTAGTAACTCCCATCTGGTTTCTGTACAAATTGTAAATAGCCTTTCGCTCCCTGTATTTTACCCCTACCACCTTTAGAATTTTAAAGAGAGTATTCCAGTCAACATTGTCAAAAGCTTTCTTCAAGTCTACAAATGCCAGAAATGTATGTTTGCCTTTCCTTAATATTTCTTCTAAGATAAGTAGTAAGGTCAGTATTGCCTCATGTGTTCCAATATTTCTATGGAATCCAAACTGATCTTCCCGGAGTTCAATTTCTACCAGTTTTTTCCATTCATCTGTAAAGAATTCATGTTAGTAATTTTCAGCTGTAACTTATTAAACTAATAGTCCGGTAATTTTCACATCTGTCAACGCCTGCTTTCTTTGGGATTGGAATTATTATATTCTTCTTGAAGTCTGAGGGTATTTCGCCTGTCTCATGCATCTTGCTCACCAGATGGTAGAGTTTTGTCAGGACTGGCTCTCCCAAGGCTGTCAGTAGTTCCAATGGAATGTTGTCTACTCTGGAGGCCTTGTTTCGACTCAGGTCTTTCAGTGCTCTGTCAAACTCTTCACACAGTATCGTATCTCCCATTTCATCTTCATCTACCTCCTCTTCCATTTCCATAATATTGTCCTCAAGTACATTGCCCTTATATAGACCCTCTATATACTCCTTCCACCTTTCTGCTTTCCCTTCTTTGCTTAGAACTCTGTTTCCATCTGAGCTCTTGATATTCATACAAGCGGTTCTCTTTTCTCCAAAGGTCTCTTTAATTTTCCTGTAGGCAGTATCTCTCTTACCCCTAGTGAGATAAGCCTCTACATCCTTACATTTGTCCTCTAGCCATCCCTGCTTAGCCATTTTGCACTTCCTGTCGATCTTATTTTTGAGATGTTTGTATTCCTTTTTGCCTGCTTCATTTACTGCATTTTTACATTTTCTCCTTTCATCAATTAAATTCAATATTTCTTCTGTTACCCAAGGATTCCTACTAGCCCTCGTCTTTTTACCTACTTGATCCTCTGCTGCGTTCACTACTTCATCCCTCAGAGCTACCCATTCTTCTTGTACTGTACTTCTTTCCCCCATTCCTGTCAATTATTTCCTTATGCTCTCCCTGAAACTCTGTACCACCTCTGGTTTAGTCAGTTTATCGAGGTCCCATCTCCTTAAATTCCCACCTTTTTGCAGTTTCATCAGTTTTAACCTACATTTCATAACCAATAGATTGTGGTCAGAGTCCGCATCTGCCCCTGGAAATGTCTTACAATTTAAAACCTGGTTCCTAAATCTCTGTCTTACCATTATATAAATCTATCTGATACCTTCTAATAACTCCAGGATTTTTCCATGTATACAACCTTCTTTCAAGATTCTTGAACCAAGTGTTAGCCATGATTAAGTTATGCTTTGTGCCAAACTCTACCAGGCGGCTTCCTCTTTCTTTTCTTAGCCTCAATCCATATTCACTTACTGTGTTTCCTTCTCTCCCTTTTCCTACTCTCGAATTCCAGTCACCCATCAATATTAAATTTTCGTCCCCCTTCACTACCTGAATAATTTCTTTTATCTCACGATACATTTCATCAATTTGTTCATCATCTGCAGAGCTAGTTGGCATATAAACTTGTACTACTTTAGTAGGCATGGGCTTCGTGTATCTTGGCCACAATAATGCGTTCACTATGCTGTTTGTAGTAGCATACCCGCACTCCTCTTTTTTTTTTTTATTCATTATTAAACCTACTCCTGTATTACCCCTATTTGATTTTGTATTTATAACCCTGTATTCACCTGACCAAAAGTCTTTTTCCTCCTGCCACCGAACTTAACTAATTCCCACTATATCTAACTTTAACCTATCCATTTACCTTTTAAAATTTTCTACCTGCCCGATTAAGGGACCTGACATTCCACGCTCCGATCCGTAGAATGCCAGTTTTCTTTTTCCTGATAATGACGTCCTCTTGAGTAGTCCCCACCCGGAGATACGAATGGGGGAGTATTTTACCTGTGGAATATTTTACCCAATAGGACGCCATCATCATTTAACCATACAGTAAAGCTGCATGCCCTCGGGAAAAATTACGTCTGTAGTTTCCCCTTGCTTTCAGCCATTTGGAGTACCACAACAGCAAGGCCGTTTTGGTTAGTGTTACAAGGCCAGATCAGTCAATCATCCAGACTGTTGCCCCTGCAACTACTGAAAAGGCTGCTGCCCCTCTTCAGGAACCACACGTTTGTCTGGCCTCTCAACAGATACCCCTCCGTGGTGGTTGCACGTACGGTACGGCTATCTGTATCGTTGAGGCACGCAAGCCTCCCCACCAACGGCAAGGTCCATGGTTCATGGGGGGAGGCACCAAACAATATCATGTCATAAACAACAATGTAGTCCAAATCCAAAAGCAGAGTCATCAGTGAAGTACAACACTTGGTACTGAAAGTACATTTATTACAAACACCATCATAATGACAGAAGAAACTGAGTTCATGGAGAGAGCATGGGTGCCATTTCTACAAACATTGAATATTCCAGAATATACAAACATTATAAACATAATAAATTTTGAGACCTTTCAGAAATGATGAGTATTAAATAACAAATAATTGCTGGTGGTTGGGTTTTGAAATGGCTAACTACAACATGCCTGCCAGCGACACCAACTATTACACTGTACTGCCTGTAGCACAGCTTGTGGCAATATTTCTTTAATTTCTTGTTGCTGATTACTGACTTCCCAATCATATTTCCTAGTATATATGTTTGTTCAAAATAAATAACCTGACACAGAGTTCATGTGATGCTGTCACTGACTCTTGTTTGCTGATTGAAGAAACAAGTAAGACGATTTTCCTCTACTTCATCACCACTGGGACTACTACTGTTGCATGGTAAATTCAGTTCCTGGGTGCAGATTTAAATTTGTTGTTATTACTTTGCACAGACACCAAGGAACCAGGTCCAGCCCATACCATGTGTCACAACCTGTTTCTGGAATATGCAAGGAGTGCTACTTTGCAGAAGACAGAATACTACTCACAACACACTGCCAAACCAGACCAAGCCATAATTGATAAGCACAAATGTCACAGTATGACAGCATGGAAGGGGTGCATGAAAGGAGCCTCCGAGAACATTGCAATAATCTGTGATCAGGATGGCAAAAGCAATCGGGCATACCCTGGGCAATGTCAGAATATGATTCAAAATAAACTGGCGGCTGATCCTTCCACACCAAAAACATATATACCTGAGCCCTTCTCAGGGCCACAGTTAACGATTATATCTGTCAACATAGAAGGCATAACACCAACCAAAGAAGAACTGCTACGAGAACTATGCAGTCAGGACCAGTGCCCTATACTGTGCATACCGGCGACACATAATAGTTGTGACATGCACAGACCAAAAATAGGACTGCATCTCACCATCGAAAGACCACTTGATAAATATTGAAGTGCTACCTTTGTTCATCCAGATATTCAGATCTAATCCGCAGCATTCACAGAGGAAAACAACATCGAAATTCTTCCACTAGAAAAGTTAATTGGACCATTATATAACTTTATAAACCACCTGGTGCTGAATTCATTGTTAACAAACCACCCAATTTTCTTAATAAACACGTGCAGATTGTGATTGGCAATTCCAACAGCAATAGTATCGTTTGGGGCTACGATCGTGAAGATGAGAATGGGACAGCAGTACACGTATGGGCAGAAGCAAGTCACCTGACTTTAATCCATGGTGCAAAACTGCCTGGATCTTTTAACAGCAGCAAGTGGAGGTAAGCTTACAATCCTGACCTAATTTTTGATGGCAGAAGTATCAGCCAACAATGCATAAAATCTGTCACTCCCCAATACCCAACTCGCAGCATAGACCAATAATGTATCAATTATTTGTTGCTACAAGACCACAGAAGGTACCTTTTCGGAGAATGTTTAATGTTACGAAGGCTGATTGGTCAAGATTTGCGGAATTGCTGGACATCGAAGCATCTCATATAGAACCAATACCCGAGTGCTATGACACCTACATGGCGGCTTAAAGAGATGTTCGAGAATGTCTATCCCTAGTAGCTGTCGAACACCTTATATCACTGGGCTTACTTCAGACCAATCCACCCTAATACTCATATGAAGAAAACTCTTTCAAGTGAAGCAACTGTGGAAGCACGGGACAACCTTATTTCCTCTATGAGTGAGATAAAAAGGGATATGTGGATAAAAACTATATAAAACTTGGATCTGAAACGAGACAGCCATAAAGCTTGGAGACTACTGAGATGACTAAGCAATGATCCGACTAACACAATTACACATCATAGTATCACTGTCAATCAAATATAGCACATCAGTTACTGATGAACGGGAAGCCAACACACAAATCACAAAAACCGAAATTGTAAAGAGAAGAGCAAGAGGAGAGTAATGACCTTACATCATCATTCTGCATGGAAGAACTACGGAAGGCTAACAAACAAATTAAAAATGCCAAATCAGCTGGCTTGGATGATATAGAAACTGAGGAAATCAAACATTTGGCTTAAATACAAAGAAATGGATTCTCCAACTTTTCGATAATTGTGTAAGTAGAAACCAAATTCCAAAGATATGGCAGAAGAGTCGAGTGACTGCTTTGCTGAAACCTGGCAAAGAAGGAAATGATTCAAAGACTTTTAGACCAGTTGCACTACAGCACGTAGTAAGTCATTTTGTGAGTCTTGCACTATGGAGCTGTAACATGTAACCTCTGTGCTCACCTGCTTCGCGGCGTCCTAGTATGGTCAGAAAATGGGAAGGCAAGGGGAAGACAGCAACTGGGAAACCACAGTGGGGCCATGTTCGCTGGCATCTCCGGATAATGAGGACAAATGACCCAATCACTGGCCACGATGACATTATGCTGGAGCCTCAGTCTCAGTGACTGGTTATCCCATCCGTATCTCTGATTCTGACGGAATGATAGTCTTGCTAGTCAAGAATAACCTGACTGGCAAATCGGGATGTGCTGCCTGCTGCTGTAAGAAGTGGTACCTTGCTGCTGCCATGATTGAAGATGATGTGGGCATATCTGTGGCTTCCCACAGTGAAGGGGTTTACCAAGTCACTGCAAACTAGTGACTGCAACCTGTTGGGCATGACACCAGTGTACCACCTCCCTGATTGTATGCTGTCTCGCAGATCCATATCCTGGTCTTCCACCATCACGACACCTGCCATCTGTGACAACGTATCAGCATCCACCAAAGCACACATCCTAAGTTAACAGTGCTGAGGTGTAAGCCACACAGTCATCACAGAATGTCTGGTCGGGCAGCACCTTCCTTGCTTATCCCCACCACCAGCCCAGCACACAGCCATGCAACTGACCCACAGCAGCAGCATCACAACTCACTGACAGGGTATCAACACTACTTCATGGCACATACACTTCTGTGCTTCTTACTGCTGCAACTGGCGAAGAAGTGGGCACTGGGCTGTTATAACTGACTATCAGCAGCTTCATTCATCTTGCACTCAAATTTCAAACAATGTTGGACAGTGTGTGAGGAGTATTTTCGTTACCTTGTATCTGGCCATTTTATTTGTGCAATTCATTGGCCAAGGTTGGTCAATGGAACATTCTTTTTAATCTGTAGATAACACTAGTACAACAGTGTGAACCTCCTGACTTGTCTGCTTTTACGAGTCACTATCATGAGTCATATCTAACACCCATCATGTGTACATTTTACAGTCTCTCTGGGAATGAGTTGCTGAGCACAAAGGCTAAGCAGTATGGTAACTCGTTGTGTATTGTATTGTTTGTAGTGTGCACTCGGTGTCATTCCCTTTTATATTTTACTATTTGCGCTCTAGTAGAATATGCACGATGCCATTAGAAACAAGCAGTGCTACTATTGTGATCCTGTTGCCTACATGATGGAGTACGTTAGAAGCAGCACTTGAGCTGAAAGCTGGGTATTAGGACATTATAAGAACCAGGCAGTTTGAGGAATTTAAGATTGTATCGAGTGTACCATCTCCTCCTATTGATCCTGCAGAAGCAAACTTGATTTTGCATTTTTCTGGCAAGGTTGTGGAGAACATAACTGCATTTCTGAAAGACTTTTCCAGCTGGAGCCAAGTTGGGTGTGTGCTCTCAAAAATTTGCCTTCGTATGACTGATCTGCATTTGACTGGTGACACTAAGGCTTATGCGACTTACCACAAGAGCTTCTGGTGCACACAAACATTTGAATAGGAATTTGCTTCAGTGATAAAATGTCACAGGTGTGCATGTGAGGACCACATCTAACAACACTGTCATCAGCCGAATGCTACGAATGTGGACAAATGGGTCACAAAGTACTGGAGTACAGGAGCAGGAAACAAGGAAATGGAAATCAGTGCACCGTTCATTAAATGCAAGTGGGAACGTGTTGGCTGTCGGAAAACTTTCCCAATAAAGTGTAGTACTGCATGGGGTTTGATGCAGAGACAAAATACTGCTTGTGGAGTTTCATTGTTGGGAAGAAACACAGCTTTTTAGTAGATACAGGGGCACATGTCAGTAGTCACGTTAGATATCTTTGGTAGACAGAGACTAGAATCTCCACATCACAAGTTCATGGAGTTGGTAATAACAATACAAGTTCGTTGAGGACCAAACTGCTCAAGTTTAGGATACGGCTAAGATGTCTTCAGAAACCATAAAGGTGGTGTCACAAGTTGGTGAGGGGTATTCTGCTGTTCTCAGACTTGATTTCCTAACTAAGCATCATACTAAAATTGAAGTTTCATGGCATATTGCTGAACTTGGGGGCTTTGTTTCTACTGAGAGATGCTGCTGCAAGTGAGGCAATGTTGTAAGGTGCACCAATAACGAAGGTGTTGCCATTTGCACTGCGTACACACACATTAAAGATGAGTTCCCATCATGTCATACCACCGGGAACAAGGAAACTAGTCTGGGTTGCTGTAGGCACACAGCTAAAGTGAATGGAGAATGAATGGTTCCGGTTAGCCTAGATAATTTCAGTATGGACAATGCAAGTCTACCAAATGGATTAATGACCGCCGCATTGAATATTCTGGATGAGAAAGATATATATATATATATATATATATATATATACTGACCACGGCCACAAGTGTACTGTCGATGATTCTGCATTATGAGATGAATTGGGTCATTTGCGGGGCATTGACTGGAGAGATAATGAAGCATTACTGTTACAATTTGAGTATTTGTTTAATGCACATAGTCCATTATCCTCAACCTTGACTACTCAACATCACATACCTACTATTACTCCTGTTTATAGGAAACCATATCATATACCAGAGCAAAAAGGGTCAAGGAAATGAATGAGCTAAGTCCAATTTCATAAACTTCATGGAACATTAATATTTATGTTTAAATCTTTTCTTGATCTTTCGATTCTGTAACATTTATACTTATTTTCTAAAATTACAAAACTTAAGTAACATTCTGTAAATATATAATATTATTACATATTTGTTCAAACTTTTGATGCTACATGTTAAGAAGCTGAGCAGGAGTAACTTAATTCTATATAAAAAGCTATACAACATTAGCTATCTGAGAATGCCAAGCAACAGTAAGACTCATTTGTTTTTCTGATCAACACAAAATTTTCAGAATATGCAGATCCTGGTATTTCTCACACAAGATGGTTAATAGGCCTGAAAATACAGTATAAAGTAGGACTATACAATCTGAAACCAGAGCATAATAAAAATAGATAAGGTTTGCAGATTATCATACCATCTTTCTGTTATAAGAAAACAAAGGCAAATCAAACTAGTCTGTTGGATTCTTTGGCTGGATAAGCTAATCTGAAATCAGTACTCTCTCATACTCCATTACAAATAATTGTGAATGTGAGATGGCGTATGAGATTTCTGTCTATAACGCATTCTCTAACTGGACGCAAAGGAAAGAGATATTTCTGCTTGTACAAGGACTTCAGAAATGCTGTCCATTGGCGAAAAGTTTCAGATGTAGATTCAACAACAGTTGTCTGAGCTGATATGAAACCCTCTATCCAGTCTTTGGGGACTTGGGTGTGAACTTTCTGGTTTATAAGCCCCATGTTTCTATCACATTCCAAAAAAGAATTTTCTCTTATTGTAAATGTTACTTTAAAACCCATATGTATGGCTTCCTTTTCCATGCTCTTACAGCTTTCTTTCTTAGGATTTTCCTTTGCCTCATAAAACGTGTTGGCTTGCAATTTGTGATATTGTTTGAGTTTTCAAGTTTTTCAATTCAGACTCAGTGTCACTTATTTCTGCTAGTACCATACACTCTCGTTTTTATGTTTCAGAGCATTTCCCATTGACTGTATTTTCACCACAGGTATTATATA
The DNA here is from genome assembly GCF_023897955.1 of Schistocerca gregaria. NCBI lineage: Eukaryota > Metazoa > Arthropoda > Insecta > Orthoptera > Acrididae > Schistocerca > Schistocerca gregaria. The sequence goes on from NC_064920.1 coordinate 503,498,450, forward strand.
GATATCTATGTGAGGATACCCAAAGAAAATACTGAAGTTCGTAAGAAATATATGTGTTTCATAAGATGCCTTAATTATAGGGTAAGCCACTCTGAATAAACTGAACATTGTACTTGTATCTAGTTCCTCAGTAAGTATACGTTAGTTACTTCTTGGTATTGAATGGGTGGCAGCTGTCAAAGTGGAGGAACTATTGGTGGTTAGTAGGTTTGATATAGATGGAGGAACTGATGTAGCCATCTGATGTGGGAGTCAGTATCTAGAAAGGTGGCCTGTTGGGCTGAGTAGGGCCAGGTGAAGCAAATGAGGGAGATGATGTTCAGGTTCTGGAGGAATATGGGCAGGGCGTCCTCAACGTAAATCTAGATCGCAAAGATGTCATCAATGAATCTGAACCAGGTGAGGGGTTTGCTCCCAAATTCAATCACACAGTATTTGTTAAAGACCTTCTCTCAGTCCCTACAGTGCAAACAGTTTTTTGCTACCAACCCTACCAATCAGCCTCAACCAAAGGCCATTGTTGAATCCTGCCTGACTCAGTTTCACTCCTCCATCCAACTGTGATCCACCCCCACTGGCCCCAAATCACCCCCTGTTAACTTTCCAGAAGTTCTTAACTTTGATCCTTGCCTCACCATCATTCCCCATAACACTCAACAAGCAAACTACCCTTACATCCGCAGAAAGAATCGCTCTGCTCAATCCTACCACTCCCACACTTCTACCTTCTACATCCTTTCTGAAGTCCATAAACCCAATCACTCACGATGTGGCTGGTTACTACGCTCCCACTGAGAGATTCTCTGCTCTTGTAGACCAGTACCTTCAACCTAATGCCTGGAACCTACCCTCCTATAAAAAAGACCTGCATTGCACCATCCTATGCCAGGGGATCCAGTATTAGAATCGGAATGTAAAAGAGCTTTGGAGGACTTACGGTCAAATAAGGCAGAAGGGATAGATAACATTCCATCAGAATTTCTAAAATCATTAGGGGAAGTGGCAACAAAACGACTATAGCTTAACAGCTCATGCATCGAAGCTGCTTACAAGAATAATATACAGAAGAATGGTAAAGAAAATTGAGAATGCGCTAGGTGACGATCAGTTTGGCTTTAGGAAAAGTAAAGGCACAAGAGAGGCAATTCTGACATTACGGCTAATAATGGAAGCAAGGCTGAAGAAAAATCAAGACATGTTCATAGGATTTGTCGATCTGGAAAATAGATTCGACAGTATAAAATGGTGCAAGCTGTTCGAGGTTCTGAAAAAAGTAGGGGTAAGCTATAGGGAGAGACGGGTCATATACAATATGTACAACAACCAAGAGTGGATGATCAAGAACGAAGTGCTCGTATTAAGAAGGGTGTAAGACAAGGCTGTAGCCTTTCGCCCCTACTCTTCAATCTGTACATCGAGGAAGCAATGATGGAAATAAAAGAAAGGTTCAGGAGTGGAATTAAAATACAAGGTGAAAGGATATCAATGATACGACTCGCTGATGACATTGCTATCCTGAGTGAAAGTGAAGAAGAATTAAATGATCTGCTGAACGGAATGAACAGTCTAATGAGTACACAGTATGGTTTGAGAGTAAACCGGAGAAAGACGAAGGTAATGAGAAGTAGTAGAAATGAGAACAGCGAGAAACTTAACATCAGGATTGATGGTCACGAAGTCAATGAAGTTGAGGAATTCTGCTACCTAGGCAGTAAAATAACCAATGACGGACGGAGCAAGGAGGACATCAAAAGCAGACTCGCTATGGCAAAAAAAAAAAAAAAAAGGATTTCTGGTCAAGAGAAGTCTACTAATATCAAATACCGGCCTTAATTTGAGGAAGAAATTTCTGAGGATGTACGTCTGGAGTACAGCATTCTATGGTAGTGAAACATGGACTGTGGGAAAACCGGAACAGAAGAGAATCGAAGCATTTGAGATGTGGTGCTATAGACGAATGTTGAAGAAAATTAGGTGGACTGATAAGGTAAGGAATGAGGAGGTTCTACGCAGAATCTGAGAGGAATGGAATATGTGGAAAACACTGATAAGGGGAAGGGACAGGATGGTAGGACATCTGCTAAGACATGAGGGAATGACTTCCATGGTACTAGAGGGAGCTGTAGAGGGCAAAAACTGTAGAGTAAGAAAGAGATTGGAATACGTCAAGCAAATAATTGAGGACGTAGGCTGCAAGTGCTACTCTGAGATGAAGAGGTTAGCACAGGGGAGGAATTCGTGGCGGGCCGCATCAAACCAGTCAGTAGACTGATGACCAAAAAAAAAAAAAAAAAAAAAAAAAAAAAAAAAAAAAAAAAAAAAAAAAAAAAAAAAAAAAAATATATATTCCTACGTAATTGTTGGGTTCAAATTAGTGACGATGTAAATAAAACAGAAAGAAACTTCCACATGGGAAAAATATATTAAAAACAAAGATTCCAAGACTTACCAAGCGGGAAAGCGCCGGCAGACAGGCACATGAACAAAACACACAAACACACACACAGAATTACAAGCTTTCGCAACTGGCAGTTGCTTCGTCAGGAAAGAGGGAAGGAGAGGGAAAAATGAAAGGATGTGGGTTTTAAGGGAGAGGGTAAGGAGTCATTCCAATCCCGGGAGCGGAAAGACTTCCCTTAGGGGAAAAAAAGGACAGGTGTACACTCGCACACACACACACATATCCATCCGCACATACACAGACACAAGCAGACAGATGTGTCTGTGTATGTGCGGATGGATATGTGTGTGTGTGTGCGAGTGTACACCTGTCCTTTTTTTCCCCTAAGGGAAGTCTTTCCGCTCCCGGGATTGGAATGACTCCTTACCCTCTCCCTTAAAACCCACATCCCTTCATTTTTCCCTCTCCTTCCCTCTTTCCTGACGAAGCAACTGCCAGTTGCGAAAGCTTTTAATTCTGTGTGTGTGTTTGTGTGTTTTGTTCATGTGCCTGTCTGCCGGCGCTTTCCCGCTTGGTAAGTCTTGGAATCTTTGTTTTTAATATATATATATTCCAATCTATTCATGATCCATCTAGAGGAATCCTTCCTAAACAACCAGAATCATGCAGAACAGAGCAGAATGCAATTACTCTAACACCAGAAGGAAATTTTAGCAGTGATCTAGGGAATCAGGCAGTTTCAATGTTACCTATATGGGTAGAAGTTCCAAGCTGTAGCAGATCATGCTTCACTGAAATAGCTATTGGGTTTGAGGGACCCCTCTAGCTGGTTGGTTAGGCAGGCTCTTAAGTTGAACGTGTGCGACTACAAAGCCATTCATAAACCTGAGAAAAAACAAACATATGAGGATACTCTTGAGCTGCAAGGTATTATTGCTACCGGCACTTGGGAAAAGTATGAGTTACTGGCAGAGCGCACTATCAGGTGACAGACTGTCAGGAATTTAGGTCACAGCCACAGTTCATAATGCATGAGGGTTTACTATACATATCAACAAAATGCAGACAGAGCGTGGAGGTTCGATTGTTGCTGAGGAACATAGTATCACTAAAGGCATATGACCCAAGTGTTGTCAGGTCACTGTGGTCAAAGAGTGACGGACGGAAGGGTATCTGAAATAGACTGGTGGCTGACGAGAAAATGTGATATGGATCAGCATGCACAAAACTGCATACCATGGCTGGTCTTAGCCATGAAGGTATTCCTCTTCAAAAGTTGCCAGAGTAATTCAAGCCTTTTCAAGTAATAGGGCTCAATATTTTAGGTCCATTTAACAGAATCCCAGCTAATAATAAATAAATGTTAACAGTCACTTATCATTTTTCACAATTTATATGTATGACAGCAATTCCTAACTAGCAGGCTCCTACAGTTTCCTTCGCATTAGTGAATAACTGAATTCTTCAGCTTGTGTACTAGAAACTTTACTGACTGATCAAGATATGAATTTCTTGTCTGATATGATGAACACCTGTACCATGTACTTTGTGTCTGCAAGTTACAGACAGGTCATTCCATCTGCAAGGAAAAAGGCAAACTGAACATGTTTAAAGGGTGGTTTCGAAGTGATGAGTTATGTTAACAGCCAACACAGAGATTGAGGCACAAATCTCCATTTGTGGTCAGCATATAAACTCCAAGCTCCATACTAATACTCATCACTTACACTGTGAGGTGGTCTACAGAAAGAAAATGACATAGCCTTTGAAAGTGTTACAACCTAAGTTTCTTTCCGATATTCAGTCGGCAAGAGAGTTTGTGAAAAGGATACATAAAGTTTGGCACATAGTCAGACGAGCAAATAAGGAAGCTTTGGAAATGCAAGAATGTATGGGACAGTGTGAGAGTCCGCTTCTACATTTCAGAGTCAGCCAGTGGGCGTTTGTTAATAATTCTTATACACTGAAAGGGAAGACGAAGAAATTTTTAACAAAATACATATCAAGTCAAAGAAATAGGCTGCAAGGTTAATTTTAAAATCCAGTTACTGACTTAAACTTCTGTTGTTTGTATTAGAAGAGTAAATCATTCACTGGTGCAGTTGATGCCTTACCACAAAATACGGTACCAATGTCACTGCAGAACAGTAAACTAAAGAAGGTTAGGAAGAATATGCCACCCAGAGCTTCTGCTGAGTGCAAGGCACTCTATGCACTGATGTCACAGAACAAGTTGTACATAATTACATAGTATTGCAGTGTATATTACTTAATTTTTAATTCTTATTTTGTACTATTACATGTGTACTAAGGGTTAGAGTTAGCATGCCATTCGTGAAAATAATTAATTTGTATTATTGTGTAGGCACACTTTTCTGGAGGGATGAATGATGGAAGTTCTTTTCCCTCAGGTGGCATAACAGCATGGACACTTCAAAGAGTAATCATATTCTCGATGCTACAGCTCCCCATCAAAAGAGTAGTAGGAGGTGCAGTCCAGAACCAGCCATTGAATTCTGAAGTGGTGTTCCTCAAGCAACCACATATCCTGTCGAACGATCACAACGGTGGGGCAAGTCCGGTGATACATCCAGATAATGAGGCATCATCGGCCATGAAGACATTATGTCCCACTATACATACAACCACTTCTGAAGTCTCAGTTTCAGTGCACGATCTAGTCGTCTTTATCTCCAATTGCAATGGGATGATAGTTTTGTTTGTTACAGAATAACTTGACTGGCAAATCATGATCTACTGGCTGCTGCTGACGGAAGATTCACCTCTGACACAACAGCCAGTTGGTTGTCATGACGCTTGGCCACTGCAGGCTGCCTGCCACCGCTATGATTGAAGATGATGTTTTGCACCTCCACACCTGCTGTCTGTGACATTCAGATGTCTGAGCAAGCAGGGTCTTCCTTACTTGCCATCGCCACCAGCACAACACACAGCTGTGGCACCCTACTATGGTATAAAGACTGTCGTATCATGTGAAAACTTTGATGTCGTGCATCATGAAATTCAACAGAGCCCCCATCAATCTGCTGGCCAACAGGATAGTCTCTTGGGTTATCAAATTAATCTGTGCGCCACATTTTACACTGTCTAAATTTTAATCTGCACAAAACTACGATTGATCAGGAGGGTCAATGTGGAGGCTGGCCATGTGGCATCGCCCGCTCTGCCTGTGAGTGGACATGTGGCTGCTCCTTCAGCAAGGTCCGAGCAGGCACACGGGGGGAGGGGTTTATTAGTTATTGGGAGCTCCAATGTTAGGCGGGTGATGGAGCCCCTTAGGGAAATAGCGGAAAGGTCGGGGAAGAAGGCCAGAGTTCACTCTGTCTGCTTGCCGGGGGGTCTCATCCGAGATGTGGAGGAGGCCCTACCGGCGGCGATAGAGAGCACTGGGTGCACCCGACTGCAAATTGTTGCTCATGTCGGCACCAATGACTCCTGCTGTCTGGGTTCAGAGGTCATCCTCAGTTCGTACAGGCGGTTGGCGGAGTTGGTGAAGGCGGAAAGCCTCGCTCGCGGGGTGGAATCAGAGCAAACTATTTGTAGTATCGTTCCCAGAACCGATCGCGGTCCTCTGGTTTGGAGCCGAGTGGAAGGCTTAAACCAGAGGCTCAGACGATTCTGCGGAGAGCTGGGGTGCAAATTTCTCGACCTCCGCTATCGGGTGGAGAAATGTAGGGCCCCCTGAATAGGTCAGGCGTGCACTACACGCCGGAAGCGGCTACGAGGGTAGCGGAGTACGTGTGGAGTGCACATGGGGTTTTTTTAGGTTAGAAAATTCCCTCCCTAGGCCCGACAAGACGCCTCCTGAGACGCGGCAAGGCAGGAGTAGGCAAAATGCAACAGGGAATAACAATATTAATGTGCTAATAGTAAACTGCAGGAGCGTCTATAGAAAGGTCCCAGAACTGCTCTCATTAATAAACGGTCACAACACCCATATAGTACTAGGGACAGAAAATTGGCTGAAACCACATGTAAACAGTAATGAAATCCTGAACTCAGATTGGAATGTATACCACACAGACAGGCTGGACAGTGAAGGGGGAGGCGTGCTTATAGCGATAAGAAGTGCAATAGTATCGAAGGAAATTGACGGAGATTCGAATTGTGAAATGATTTGGGTGAAGGTCACGGTTAAAGCAGGCTCAGACATGGTAATTGGATGTCTCTATAGGCCCCCGGGCTCAGAAGCTGTTGTGGCTCAGCACCTGAAGAACAATTTGGAAAATATTTCGAGTAGATTTCCCCACCATGTTATAGTTCTGGGTGGAGATTTTAATTTGCCGGATATAGACTGGGAGACTCAAACGTTCATAACGGGTGGCAGGGACAAAGAATCCAGTGAAATATTTTTAAGTGCTTTATCTGAAAACTACCTTGAGCAGTTTAACAGAGAACCAACTCGTGGCGATAACATATTAGACCTTCTGGTGACAAACAGACCCGAACTATTTGAATCAGTTAATGCTGAACAGGGAATCAGCGATCATAAAGCAGTTACTGCATCGATGATTTCAGCCGTAAATAGAAATATTAAAAAAGGTAGGAAGATTTTTCTGTTTAGCAAAAGTGACAAAAAGCAGATTACAGAGTACCTGACGGCTCAACACAAAAGTTTTGTCTCAAGTACAGATAGTGTTGAGGATCAGTGGACAAAGTTCAAAACCATCGTACAATATGCGTTAGATGAGTATGTGCCAAGCAAGATCGTAAGAGATGGGAAAGAGCCACCGTGGTACAACAACCGAGTTAGAAAACTGCTGCGGAAGCAAAGGGAACTTCACAGCAAACATAAACATAGCCAAAGCCTTGCAGACAAACAAAAATTACACGATGCGAAATGTAGTGTGAGGAGGGCTATGCGAGAGGCTTTCAATGAATTTGAAAGTAAAGTTCTATGTACTGACTTGGCAGAAAATCCTAAGAAATTTTGCTCCTATGTCAAAGCGGTAGGTGGATCAAAACAAAATGTCCAGACACTCTGTGACCAAAATGGTACTGAAACAGAGGATGACAGACTAAAGGCCGAAATACTAAATGTCTTCTTCCAAAGCTGTTTCACAGAGCTAGACTGCACTGTGCTTCCTTCTCTAGATCATCGCACAGTTGACAAAATGGTTGATATCGAAATAGACAACAGAGGGATAGAGAAACAATTAAAATCGCTCAAAAGAGGAAAGGCCGCTTGTCCTGATGGGATACCAGTTCGATTTTACACAGAGTACGAGAAGGAACTTGCCCCCCTTCTTGCAGCGGTGTACCGTAGGTCTCTAGAAGAGCGAAGCGTTCCAAAGGATTGGAAAAGGGCACAGGTCATCCCCGTTTTCAAGAAGGGACGTCGAACAGATGTGCAGAACTATAGACCTATATCTCTAACGTCGATCAGTTGTAGAATTTTGGAACACGTATTATGTTCGAGTATAATGTCTTTTCTGGAGACTAGTAATCTACTCTGTAGGAATCAGCATGGGTTTCGAAAAAGACGGTCGTGTGAAACCCAGCTCGCGCTATTCGTCCACGAGACTCAGAGGGCCATAGACACGGGTTCACAGGTAGATGCCGTGTTTCTTGACTTCCGCAAGGCGTTTGACACAGTTCCCCACAGTCATTTAATGAACAAAGTAAGAGCATACGGACTATCAGATCAATTGTGTGATTGGATTGAGGAGTTCCTAGATAATAGAACGCATCATGTCATTCTCAATGGAGAGAAGTCTTCCAAAGTAAGAGTGATTTCAGGTGTGCCGCAGGGGAGTGTCATAGGACCGTTGCTATTCACAATATACATAAATGACCTGGTGGATGACATCGGAAGTTCACTGAGGCTTTTTGCAGATGATGCTGTGGTGTATCGAGAGGTTGTAACAATGGAAAATTGTACTGAAATGCAGGAGGATCTGCAGCGAATTGACGCATGGTGCAGGGAATGGCAATTGAATCTCAATGTAGACAAGTGTAATGTGCTGTGAATACATAGAAAGATAGATCCCTTATCATTTAGCTACAAAATAGCACGTCAGCAACAGGAAGCAGTTAATTCCATAAATTATCTGGGAGTACGCATTAGGAGTGATTTAAAATGGAATGATCATATAAAGTTGGTCGTCGGTAAAGCAGATGCCAGACAGATTCATTGGAAGAATCCTAAGGAAATGCAATCCGACAACAAAGCAAGTAGGTTACAGTACGTTTGTTCGCCCACTGCTTGAATACTGCTCAGCAGTGTGGGATCCGCACCAGATAGGGTTGATAGAAGAGATAGAGAAGATCCAACGGAGAGCAGTGCGTTTCGTTACAGGATCATTTAGTAATCGCGAAAGCGTTATGGAGATGATAAATAAACTCCAGTGGAAGACTCTGCAGGAGAGACGCTCAGTAGCTCGGTACGGGCTTTTGTTAAAGTTTCGAGAACATACCTTCACTGAAGAGTCAAGCAGTATATTGCTCCCTCCTACGTATATCTCGCGAAGAGACCATGAGGATAAAATCAGAGAGATTAGAGCCCACACAGAAGCATACCGACAATCCTTCTTTCCACGTACAATACGAGACTGGAATAGAAGGGAGAACCGATAGAGGTACTCAGGGTACCCTCCGCCACACACCGACAGGTGGCTTGCGGAGTATGGCTGTAGATGTAGATGTAGATGAGTTGAAGCCTCAAGTTTATGTGAGATGTTTTGCCGAAGTAATGAAAGGTGCTGGAGGAAGAATCTGGAATTAAGATCTTAATGTCAGACGAGGCTCATTTTTCTTTAAACGGTAGTGTTAATAAACAAAACTGTTGTTATCGGTCTCCAAACAAACCTCAGCAACTGCACCAGTGCCTACTGCATTGTGACAGGGTTACAGTGTGGGCTAGATTAGAGAAATTTGGTGTCACAGGGGCCTATTTCTTTGAAGAAAATGGGACACTGTGAACTTGCTGTCATTTGAGCATGTTGCATGAATTTCTCATCCTGAAGCTTTGTCACCACAGTATAAATCTTCAAAATTTTGGTTTTAGCAAGGTGGTATGACAGCTCATACTTCCAATGTATGAATGTCTGAAGCAAGGAGTTATTTTCTGTGTAAGTGATTTCCAATAGAGGAGATGTTGATTGGCTGCCACACTCTCTAGACCTTATTCCATGCGACTTTTTCTTGTGTGGCTTCCTCACAAACGAAGTGTACATCAGTAAGCAACATACTACATTTCAATTAAAGGATACCACTGAGCGAAAGATTCATACTATAACCCGTAACATGTTTGATAGAATGATGACAAACTTAGTGTAGAGGGTCGATAAGTGTGCCGGAAAAGAGGGCCAAAGGATATCATCTCTCACAAAACATTAATTAATCAAAATTAACATACAAGATATTGTTATTCAATGTGTATCTTTTGAAATAGAATAAGTTGCAATATATTGAAATGTCACTATGTGTTATAAATTCGAAGACCATCAGACAACACTGACTCACCCTGCATAACCATACCCTTTATGAAGTAAACAAATGTCATTCCAGATACTGCTGCTTCACTGACGCCACAGGGCACATGATAGCCATCCACACCAGTTCCTGAGCTCCTACACCAAAAGTGTCACCACCTCACCTGCAAAACTTCCACACCCACTAAAAATGCTGGCTTAATGGGTAACTGCTGCAATGCTAACAACATTTTATGACTACAGTAATGCTAAGCTTCTAACATTGATCATCATGGTTCTCACTTCTTGTTTTGTATATAAATACTTATAATAGGATAACAACAATTAATTTGAAAAAGCCACTATTCCACCTCTTAAACTACTCTGCTTCTGCTATCTTATGTTTTAAACAAATCATTTATGTAACTTTACACAGAAAGCTATCAACTTTCTATATACTGGCAAAATAAAAATCTGTTTAATACAAAAATCACAGTGAAGTCAAATGAACATCCTAGAGTCCAAACATTCTGATAGGTTGTCATACACAGCTCATCTTAAATTCACTCACACTATTAACCCCAAATACCATCAGGAAATAAGTGAAGTAACTGCTAAGTACCAAACCTGTCTTGAGGTCTGTGCAATGAGAGAGATTTGTGGGAGCAAAGAAAGTGGAACTGTGCTGGTGCAACCTCAGTTTACTGTCCACCTGAATGCCTAATTAACTTCGCACAATGGAGTCTCGCAAAGTATGTGATATAGTTTGCTACTTCTGGTAACTAATTCTTTTTTTACTTATTTAAATTTATGCAATATGAGTTTGTCAGATTAAGATCTCAGATTTTAACATGGTATTTTTTTGATGTTGCTGATTGTATCTATATCAAGTTTGTGAGAGATCGTTTTGGGCTTTCTCTGAAGAGAGACTTTGTGATACTATTTCTGGGGTGGCAAAGAAAAGAGGCGAGGAAATAATCAGTTTGCACCAGAACAAGCAGTATGCATTATAATTTTACCTGTGTGAATAAAATCAGTTTAGCTTACCTCTGGAAGATCACTAATAGGTGCTATGATGTTAGCCAGTAGCTGAGCCAGCTTGATGTGTGTGGAAAACTTACCTCATAGAACAGTAATCGAGCTTTGTATTTCAGATGGTTCAAATGGCTCTGAGCACTATGGGACTTAACATCTAAGGTAATCAGTCCCCTAGAACTTAGAACTACTTAAACCTAACTAATGTAAGGACATCAGACATCCATGCCCGGGGCAGGATTCGAACCTGTGACCGTAGCTGTCGCGCAGTTCCAGACTGAAGCGCCTAGAACTGCTCGGTCACTCTGGTCGGCTGTATTTCAGAATACACTTATCTAATAGGTAGCAAATTTAATTAACAATTTTAAATTGGTACTCCTGTAGCAAATTATCAAAGATGATTTGTTCGCAAAAACCAAACAGCTTCTTAACTAAATTACAGTGTCTGCTAAAACATATTTTGAATCCAATGAAAATATTTAGTACAAGTGACACAATTGACTACAGGATACAAAAGCTACAAATTAATGACACCCCTTAAATTAAAATGATAATTATTATCTCAGAACAAATATAACAACATTCTTACAACAGCTGTTCTGAGAAAACCATTCTTAACAATGTACACACACACACACACACACACACACACACACACACACACACACACACACACACACACAAAAGGTGGTGGTAATTCATATGTTTTAAGAACAAATGCGAAGCAAAATAAGCCACCTCTGAGACAATAACAAATGTGCCATCTATGCAGTTCTTGTTAAAGTGAAACAATTTTATTAACATTCAACCCTGAAAAGTTCTCAGAAGAATAAAATACTGTTCTATGAAGCATTTCTACAATATCTATGGAAGTCTGAGCTTGTGTTACTGTCATAAAGGTGGTTCATTGCTGCATTATAAACCTCTCTCTAAAAAGTTAGTTAAATTTGAGGGAACAAGATCATGGAGATGGGTCTGTAATTAAAAGCCATTTGCTTATCTCCACTTTTATAAATGTGTGTTAGTATCTCATACTTTGATCCGTCAGGAAATATACCTTAAAAGTGAGCTCTTAAGAGAGCAGAGCACTACCACTTGAGAAGAAGATTTTGGTACTTTAGTTGAAATGTGAAAATAGCCAGAAAAGCTGACATTTTCAGCGGCCTGATTGGTTTAGTAAATCTTAAATCTGCTAGTTGAGTATGAAATGCATGTCAAAGTCTAATGGTTATGCTTTCAATGGTCAGTTTTTTGTCCAAATTTTCACTTACCATTAGGGCACACTCATTTATTTAATGACCAAAGATTAACATTTTTCACCACTGCTACTGTCACCAGTGAGTTGAGTAACAATTGCCTTATAGTTTTTCTTTCATTTTGAGTCTAATAATGCTTCAAACAGCCGCTGCAGTTTCCTCTCTATCAATCATGTCGTAAATTTAAGTTCCTTATCCTGAATAATGACTATGAAAACATGCAAGAAGCACATAACCAAAGTTCAAGTTTGTCAAATTGTGTAAAGTCAATAACCCACAACACAGTAAAATAATGTAAGTAATAGGAAAAGTGGCTGCTCGACAACACAGCTCTGTTGACAGACTCCATATCAATGACCAACCGAAGCACAATAACTACAAACTGGCAAAAGATCCCACACATTTTACAGCTTGCCCTCAAATATTTTCTGTGATGTCACACACTACTGAATGCACGTGACTTAACCCGGTGGTACAGCCGTGCACTGCAGTGGACAGCTGTTCGTCGCACACACAGTGTCATCTCTAGGCATTAGGGCCTGAAAGAGAATACATCCGAGGTATGCTGTGATCTTTGTTGGGGTGTGGGGTGGGGAGGGCAACACAGTAGACGTGAGGGAAGAGGTCAGTGCTACCTGCGACAGTGTGCAGGAATATGGTAGGGGAAGAACAGTGAGAGGACTGCAAGGTGGAGCATCAAGAAGCTGTAATATGGGAGGGGGGATGGAGTGTCAAAGAGGAGAAGAGAAATGGGGAATGTATGCAGCATCCAGAGATGACTGGGTGTGTGGGCTGATTGCCAATATCTAATTATGTCCAGCAGTCTTACCATCTTATCAATGTGCCTGCCTGCCACTCAGTTTTACCTCTATGTGAAGAGTATCCTTTTCATATATACAAAAGGACTTGAAAAGTTGCTTCTTGGGGTGTTTACTGACATACTCAGCTTTCCATTTGACACTTGAAATTATCAGATCGCTCTAGTGGTTCAATTGTTATTAATTTTCTAATCCATCATAATTAGATAACTGTAACTCTGTTAATGTTTACCTTAGAATTGTGCTTGAAATTTTAACGAAGTCGTCCCATGGCAGCAATTTTTTTGATGTACTTGGTTTTGCAGTATCACATTTGTAAGATCTACAATGAAGTTTCATTGAAAATATAATACTCGTCTTTCATTTCATTTGCCTTAGTTGCAACTGAGTCATCTCCATCTTTCAGGCAAGCAAGCATGCCCAGGCCTCGAGAAATCTCCACATCATTGTCCAGCCATCAGCCTACCTGCACTCCTTACTGTCTGGTTACCGCTGTTAACTGTCAAAGCATGCATGACTGCCTTTCACTCCGTAAGTTCTGTTCTTGCAATGTCACAAAGCCTTGATTTGGGCTAGCACTCCCCATTAAACAAACATCACTCCTCCTGCGACAAAAGTATTGTGATCCCAGTACTGGCCAACCTTCCCTCCAATAGCTGGAACTATTGTGCAGGAAACTGGAAGCATAATGTACCAAGGATATTTCTAGGAAATAATTAAGTTTCTCATCTACTTTGTGTCCTTGATAAATTACATCTCACTTTTCATTTTGTAAATTCTCTGAATATTGTGGCTCTGTCAGCATCTATGTTTATGAGCTATTTTAGTTTAGCCTCTTTACTTAATTTGATTGCTGGAGAATGATTTATTACAGACATATGACAACTGCTTTAAGATATAGTATGATTTAAAAATAAATTGCTGATTGGTGTTGCACTGTGTGTTTTCATTCTTGCTGAGAATATTACAGCAGGGAACAAACCAAAGCTAGATATCAATAACTTAATGTCCTTGATCAGTACTACCTAAGATGAAATTAATAATCTCCAATTACAATTATTTATAGTGCTCGTCATGGAACAATTTATCTGCATGTGGAATCTTCATGCCATTTCAAAGAGCCAGAGTCACTGAGTAGATCTGCTTGAGCAGAGAGTGACAGAATTCCAAACAGCTGACCTCTGTAATTTCAGGGTAATATTGTTTCTTCACATTAGATGCATAGGTGAAACATTATTTCATATCAGATATTTTTTGATATTCCCAAATATTTTGATAGTTTATTTTCAATTTGATGAATAGTCATGACGGGCTCAGAATAACAGCATATTATAAATTTATTAATTACAGACCCTGGTATCAAAACCTGTTTCTTTTTTTTTTATTAACCAGATTTATTGGTTACAGAATAGTAGGTTTAGATATGTTCTGCTTCTCTTTATAAGACTGTCAATAAGTTAGTACAGTGTCAGCATTTATGGCAATAGTAAATTTCATTACAGATTTAAAAAACATTCACAAATTAATAATTCTACAATACCCAATATTTTATATGCCCCCCTCCCCTCCACTCCCATTTTACTAGTCCAAGATAGATTAAGAAAATTTTCTCTCACACACTATTATGCAGACAATGTAAACCAGCACAGCCCACTATCAGAGTTTTACCATAGGCACAGGTAAGTGCGAGCCACTGTGTAAGATAGGTACTTAACCTAAAAGAGAACAGTAGCTTGAAAACTATTAATATTTCTACAATTAGGGTGTGTGTGTGTGTGTGTGTGTGTGTGTGTGTGTGAGAGAGAGAGAGAGAGAGAGAGAGAGAGAGAGAGAGAGAGAGAGAGAGAGAGAGAGAGTCAACTGGAGGCAGGCAGGTGATTCACTTCCTCATTTTTGTTTCTACTAGGTGTAGAAGTCAAACCCAGTTGCAGCAGCACACACACACACCCAAGACTTCTGAAACATTTGTTTGAGCCAACATCATAAAAAGGAGAGACTCCAACGATCACATACAGGAGAGGTTGAGTCACAGACAGGAACAATAAAGAGACTATTACACATTTAAGCTTTTGACCAACGGGCCTTCTCAAGTAGAGACATACACACATTCACACACACAACCACTGTTTCTGACCACCAAGGCTGGGGCGTGAGCAACTGCGATTGATGGTAATAGCAACATGGGTGGTGGGGGTAAGGAGGAGAATGGGGTGGGGAGGGAGGGATGGCAGGGTAGCAGTGGGGAAGAGTAGTGATGTTTGTGGAAGCAGGCAAGGATGTGGTGGGGGAAACGTAGGGCTGCTAGGGCATCAGGTAAGTTTGAAAGTGAGTAGAGGTGAGGAGTGGAGAAAGAGAGAAATAGAGAACAGAAAAAAAAGACTAGCAGATATGTTGACAGAATACAATGCTGTGTAATGTTGGACTGGGAGCAGGGAAGGGTAAGTGTGTGAAGGACACTGACTAGCATAGGTTGAGGCCTGGGGGACTACACGAACATTTTGAAGGGAGAGTTCGTACCCCAACAATTCAGGAAAGCTGTTTTTAGGAGGAAGGATCCACATGGTGAACGCTGTAAAGCAGTAGTTGAAGTTGTGTTAGACAGCATGTTCAGCAACTGGATGGTTCAGCTGACTCTTGGCTGTTTGTCAGTAGCCATTCATGTTGACAGAAAGTGTGTTGGTGTGGTCATGTCCATGTAAAAAGCATCACAGTGGTTGCAGCAGTTTGTAGGTCACTTAACTGTTTCTACCAGTAGTCCTGTCTTTAATGGGATTGGTGATGCCTGTGACTAGACTGGAGTAGGTGGTGCTGGTGGGAGGATATCTGGGACAGGTCTTGCATCAAGGTCTAATACACAGATAAGAGCCACGAGTTTGGGAGCAAGGTGGAGTAGGATGGACACACATATTGCGCAGGCCTAATGGGTGGCAGTAGTATTCGAAACCTTGCTATAAAATATGATTCAGTTGCTCCGGTTCTGACTGGGTGGTTTTGAGTCACCAGGGGAGAGCTCCTTTGTTGATGTGAATGTGGAAGGAGAATGGAGAGAGAACACATGGAAGGTATGTTTCTGTAAAAGGTTGGGGAGGTAATTTTGGCCTGTGAAGGCCTCAGTGAGACCCACAGTATATTTGGAGAGGGACTACTAGTCACTACAGATTTCTGTATAAGGTTGGGAGGGTAATGTTGGTCTGTGAAGACCTCAGTGAGACCCAAGGTATATTTGGAGAGGAACTGCTAGTCACTACAGATGTAATGGCCACAATCAGCTAGAATGTATGAAAGGAGTTCTCAGTATGGAGTAAGTAGCAACTGCCGAAGTGGAGGTGGTGTTGGTGATTGGTAGGTCTCATATGGGCAGAGGTAGCCATCTTTGAGGTGGAAGTTTACATTTAGAAAGGTGGCTTCTTGGGTTGTGAAGGAGTAAGTCAAGAAGGGGTTGAGGTTCTGGAGGAATGTTGATAGGCTGTCCCCATTCTCAGCCCATATCATAAAGATATCATTAATGAATCTAAACCAGGTGACCTGTCTGTGACTCAACACCTCTATGAGGTGAGTAGCTATCTATCCTTTTCATAATACTGTTGTTCTGTCATCCTGTATCTTCCACAGTTTGATTTATTTGAGAGAGACAAT
This sequence comes from Schistocerca gregaria, assembly GCF_023897955.1. Lineage (NCBI taxonomy): Eukaryota > Metazoa > Arthropoda > Insecta > Orthoptera > Acrididae > Schistocerca > Schistocerca gregaria. Next base: position 503,515,029 of record NC_064920.1, read on the forward strand.
AGTGGAGAGCAAAGAGAAACACTGTACAAAATTAAAAGAAAACACAATGAAGAGAGGAATCTTAATAATCCAGAGCTCTCGCGAATTACGACTGTAAATGTTGGTTAGGTAATCAAGGATTAAAAGCTGCTGAAAACTGCAGATTATTCTTCAGCTTGTGGAGTTCAGAGTTTTCACTTTTATTATAGGTTCTACAAAATATTAAATTTTACTCCCTAAAAATTATCAGGCAGTTTTTCTTATAAATCACATTTATTTTCCGCATAAATAGGAACATGACACACCAAAGGTGTATGAAATGAAAGTTTGCAGTACTGCTGAATCAGCCCAATGTTTATAATTTACAATAGCGTCACATAATGGAACACAAAACTGACTGTATTTTCTGTCAACTTGGGCCTTAGCACAGAAAGAATACCTTGACATCATACAATCTCATACGACACATGACTGACTCACCATTAATCAATTTCTATAAATTTCATAACACTTTCTTCATTCAGCCATTTTTCACGCTGACAGCCATCTAGGGTTAATAATTCTGCCTACGGATTCTAACTTAATAGCTTTTATTGAATGAGTGTAAAAAACCTCCTTTCTCACAAGTTCATCACTTCACATATACAAGAGACACAATACAATAAAGATATAGTTTTTAAGGAAGGTGAAATATACATGATTTGTCATCTGAATGTCACAGTAATGACAATCTCAAGAGCCTTAAAATATTTTCTTGGTACAGCCATTCACACTATAAATGTAAAACTATGTATCATAGAAGGGAAAGTGCACAGACTATTGCAAGTTTCAGTTATTTTTACACTCGAGTCCAACTGCAGCACTATAAATTACTTTTATCACTGATGAAAGCAACACAGTAAAACTGCTTTATTTAATGTTTACCAAACACTTGTCCACTGTCACCACTTTCACAATTTTGTACCTGAAAAGCTACACAGCACAGATTATTTTGTCTTTATACACTTCTGCTGCTGCGTGGAGCTGACGGAGACCCCATTTTAATTCCAATGGTAAAAAATCTTCAACAGCATTAATACCAGTGTGAAGGTAATTCACATGTATATGAAATTGAACCTGTGGAAAAAGTTACAAAATAAAACAGTTTCTTTATTTTTAATTCAGACAGCTTAAAAATAGAGGAGGAAAGAAAGTCACTTCCAAGGTAACTACTGCAGAGTAAAGCCTGCAATGAAGAAAGAGTACAAACAGCATTAATATGTGCATGACCCATTCTTTACCAAATAATTTGAGAACTAAATGAATATTTCTTAAACCTAAGCCATCAGATAACAGCTACACAGTATGAAAGACACTGACAAAAACTGCACTCATATTAGAGGTTACATTTACAAGCATCGATGACCTTGTGCCTCAGTCGGTCTGTGCACAACAGTGCACAATGCCAATATGTTCCTTGTACAGTTTAAATATTTCACACTTCTTCCAGTCTAGGCAAATGGAGCAAATCAGTTGCTTCTTTAGCATTAGGTGTGATGTGTGTCTTTGACAGATTATAAAAGCATCATTTGTTCAATGGCAGTTCCTGAGAAACCCGCAAAAACAGTTTTTATCCTTTTTATGCACAATGGGCCACAATAAACTAAAAATAGCAAATGGCTCAAATTTTACCTGTGTATTCTTCAGACATTTATTAGGAACACCATTTTCCCCATTTTCAACATATGATCTTCAGATTATGTTCTTGGGAAGCCTTGAAATTTTTCTCAATTTTATTATTTGTTAGTGGAATCCAGAGCTTTAAACTTAGTGTACTTATGCACAAAAAATATGTATGTAATATCTGGCCTGATGCTTAAATGTACTTATAACTAATGTAGTGAACACATTGCAAGGGTTCTGTGGTCACAAGCATTTTACACCAATAAAACTTTATGATGCACTGTCTCTGTATAATGGGCACTCCACATTTATACAGACTTGGAAATTATTTTATGGTGCCACTGGGCAGCATAAGCACCTTACAAAAAATTATTCTGTACGCAAAATTATTTGTACTTGGAAATCAAATTTTTAATCACCATTGGATAACAACTATATCACAAACAATAAGCTGCACTAGAATTATTACAAACTGTTGGTATTTTTCAAAAAGAAAATAGTACAGACCAAATTTTGCCCTGCAGCTCAGTACATCCCCAACCTCATAAAAAGCTTTTCCATTCAGCCATTCATCAGGCTATTTCACTGCCTCTATCACCCAAAAAACTTTTAAGTTGATATCACTTTCATAAAAACTGCAACAGATAATAATGTTGATGAACTTTCCTTAATTGATAACATTTTTACAGCAAGAACTAACCGCAGAGTCATTACTTTGGGCAATATTGCTAATAACACACACACACACACACACACACACACACACACACACACACACACACACACACACACACACGAAACTGTACTTAGGGACCATTTTCTACAGAATTTGCCACCTGCTAGAAAGAAGATGTGGATGCGAAGTTGCCTTTTCCCCAGATAACAGCTAGTACAAAAATCTAATCCAAACACTGAAATCTTTGATCATTCTCTGTGTAATTCAGTGGTGTAAAAAAATCACCTCCAGCACTTGGCCAATTTATTGAATAGGTCACACTAGAAGATCTGTCGTCAGCATCAGGTATAAAGAGCATTTACAAGGCAGAAAGGGTACAAACTAAAGGGAGTGTAGCAAGTTATCCTCCATACAGAAAAGGATGGTTATAGGATGGCAATTCTTAAGCAAATGTATGTCAATGACTGTTTTATTCTCAACCAACAGCAACAACTGCAAAATAAAAATTTTGTAGCTGTTATTCCTACTGCATTAATTCTGTTCATTTTAAGCACTTTAATGCTGTCTGCACTGGGCAGATGGTATGTACAGCTGCTGTTTCATTTTACAGCATTTTCCCATGTATTTCATTTATCACATTTTTATACTTCTGTTACTGACCTTGGTCTCTTGTTATAACTATTTTCTTTTAATAATGGAACTGTTTTCTTAATTTGTGCTGTTCTCTGCTATTCGTGTCCCATAGGTGGCAAGCACATTATGGAGTTTCTACACAGCAGTGAAATCCAGTGATAAATCTTTCAGTCTGATGTCAGCTCTAGTGGCTTGCTATACTCGAGGTTTTAATGTTAGCTTTACAAGACAATTTTTACTTATTTGATGTGAGCACTTTATCTCGTATGATTTTATTCTCTGGCTATGCAATGTTACTCTATAAAAGTAATACTGTTTCTAATACTTCTAGTGCTACTTGTTACGATATAAACAGGAGGAGAAGAGCTCCTATATTTATTACATTCTTTTCATTTCTGTGATGTTACTGGATTATCTTATAGCTTATTTAAAAAGACTATCAAAGTGTTGTTATAGGGTTTCTCTGTTACTGATTTGATAGTGCATGTACTTTTTCACTTAATAAATATAATATGTGTGAGAAGAGAGTTTTATTCCACTACAACAATGAGTATGTGCACAGTCATGTTAAGAAAGAAATAGAAAACTGTGGGTCAAATAGCCATTTTAAAACTCCTGTGCACTGAAGGTGAAATATTTATTGATACCGGCTGACTATTTTTATGTGACGCATTTGGAAAAAGTTAACGGGTTATAACACAGATGACCTGTGTTAAAAAGAGTATGTGAAGAACTTCAAAATAATATGACCTAAGGGATATCCAACTTCACACTGTGCAACTGAGATGGAAGCTATATTCACTAAAAATGAAGAACTATGAATCTGTGGAAATTTATCTAGGACTAATAAACAAAACTGTAGCAGGCCTAGTGAACATTAGCAACAAAACTGAAAAGGGAGATTTATCAATGACTGTTCTGTGTGGACTTCCAAATGAATGGGGTGTACTAATTATAGCTTTGTGCAATTTGCCAGATAATGATTTTAAGTGTACAACAATTAAGTGTGCACATGAAAAGATGCTACACGTCCCAAATATAATGAAAAACATTCTGCAATGTCCATGAACGTTAATATTGGAAATCAACAGTACCAAAAAACTTCACTTACGGAATTTTACAAAGGACAGGAAGAAACGAATAAAGAAGCAACATAAAAAGGTAGTTTTGTTTGTTACAACTGTCACAAAGTCCGTTACGTATTCAGAAACTGCCCTGAAAGGGGGAAATTTAAAAAGGAACAAAAGAATATAGGTGCTGTTAAAAACATATGAGTGCTGCCTGTGCCACAGTTACATTGAATGGTGATAACTGGATAGTGGATTCCTATTCAATTCATCACATGGCTCCAAATGAAAATTATTTTTCAGCTGTTGATGAAAATATTTTAGCTGAGGTCACGACATTAGTTGATGGCAGAAAAACAGAAGCAATAATAATTAACAATGAAGTTTTGGCTAAAAAAACTCATAGCTAACAACGATAGAAAGATTATTTCTGATAATGAGGGTTGCAAGAGGACAATATCTCTGCAAGACTGCTGGTTAAAAATCAGCAGGAAGTTCATTCATATTACATAAATATGAAGCCATGTGCAGTTCACAGATCAATAAATGTACTGAGAAATAACAAATGTAACACGAAGTCACTAGACTTATGGCATTGTCAAATGATACATGTCGGCAAGTGTACAGTAAACAACACGATAATGAAGGAAGCAGTCTTGGAATTACAGTGTGAAAAAGGTAAAATAAACACATGTGGTGGCTGTTTGGTACGTAAATCAACACAAGGACCATTTCTATAAACAGAGTGTGAAGGAACGAACAACCTGTTTAGAACTTGTTCATAGTGATCTCATGTGACATACTGACATTCCCAGTTTTGGAGGCAAGAGATACTCAACGAGTATCGTTGACGATGCAGGCCAATACATATTTGTGCATTTCTTAAAAAATAAGGATAAAATATCAGAAGAATTCAAGAAATGGAGGAGTCAAATGGAAAAACAAACTGTAAACAAAATTCACGTGAACAAAGGCCTAGAATTCTGTTCACACAGTTCTGTGAATCTGAATGAATATGACACGAAATAACTGACCTACACATCACAGAAAAACAGTATAGCTGAATGCTCAACAGAACTTTAATGATATGGTTAGGTCACAATAGCTAGGAATTTACCAATGTGTTCTTGGGGCGAGATGATACCGCATACATAAGGAGTGGTGTTACAAATAACCACAACAACAAAAAAAAATGCCTCAGGAATTGTGGACATGTAGAAAGTCTAGTGTGAGACATTTACGTGTGATAGGGTGTGAAGTTTTCAGTCACCTACACAAACAAAAACGTCGTTCTAAATTATACGAAAGGGCAGAAAAAGGCTTAATTATTTGATGCACTCTATAACACACTATATGGCCGTGGGTACAGGACCTCGATGCCAGAAACAAAATATCCTGTGGAATCAAAAAAAAGTATCTTCAAACAATTCTTGAATGGCAAATGCTCAACTGAAAATAAGAAACAGGACGAATTTCTATTGTATGTGCAATGAAGGAGCATTATCATTTCCAAGTATTGGAGATGAAATATGACATAAAAGAGAAAATTCTAACACTGAAGGGAAATTTTATGATTTCTTAGATCAGGAGGAAAATTTGGAAGAAACTTAAGGTTATCAGGAATTTGTGCAACATTCTGATATTTAATGAAATAGATGCACAGGCCACGGATGAGTGCAACAAAAGAGAAAATGAGTTTAAGCAAATATCATCCAATGATACTTCATTCAAACGAGGTGGTTTATCATGAAATAGCACAAAAACACATTGTGCAAGAAAGGAACAGTGATCAGCCATTATGAATCAGTTAATTCTAACAAGGCAGCAGAACAGATGGTTGCAATGACTGAAGAAATTAACTCCATGAAAAAAATCACGATATTGGGAAACTGGTTGAGCTACCATCTGGTGTAATTATTGTAAAGAATAGATGGGTATTTACAAAGAAGAAAGTTGGTGAGGAGCCCAGATTTTTAAAGCTTGCTTAGTCACAACGCGATTTAGTCAAGTAGAAGGTGAAGACTATAACAAGATTTGTGCGTCCGTTTCAAATTCAAAATGACTGGTCGACTGGCAGAATGATATTTTCACTTTGCTGTGGAGTGTGCACCGATATGAAACTTCATGGCAGATTAAAACTGTGAGCTGGACCGAAACTCGAGACCTTTGCCTTTCACGAACGAATGTTTTACTGACTGAGCTATCCAAGCACAACTCACGACCCATCCTCTTAGTTTTAGTTCGGCCAGTGGCTCATCTCCTACCTTTCAAATGCCACAGGAGTTTTCCTGTGAAACTTGCATAACTAGCACTCCTGGGGAAAAAAAGGCTATTGGGGGGACAAGGCTTTGCCACACACTGGGGGAAGTTCCCAAAACAAAATTTTTCACTTTGCAGCGAAATGTACACTGATATGAAACTTGCTGGCTGATCAAAACTGCGCGCTGGACCAAGACTCAAACAAAGGACTTCTGTCTTTTGTGGGCAAATGCCCTCATTCTGGCAACATAAAAAATCTCAGCACTGACAAGTTAAAGAGCTAACAAAGCTCAAGTGATTTTGTGGAAAGCTTAAACAAAAATATTATTAAAGGGCTCTGTTATTACACTAAAACCCGTGCCACCTTGGAAGGCGCTTCCACGCATAGAGGCGAAGTGGAAAGGAAGCAGAGCGAGCAAACGAAGTCTATGTCGCTGAACTGTGCTGCTGCGGACAACAGGAATGGCTCGTTTGCCTATGGTACACTGTATTATACGTTTAAGTCTATGAGGTGAGTAATAATATTAAAACCAATTTCAATCAATCATCATAAGAGAAATATTAATTGACGTTCTGACGATATTGCGTCCACTGCTCCACAAATTTACTCTGAGTGATGTCGGGAGGCAAGAACAGCTGACACAGCTTTGTGAAGATGTGAAGTACAATTTCTCTCAAAATGACAATTGTCGAAAGACAAGGTCATTGAAACTGCTTGCAAATATTTATCATTTATTGTGATTTGAACTGCATTGTAAGAAAAAATTTAATACACAACAAAATCTGCATAATTAAAGATATACGAAGTCCTAATCAAACACGCTAGGAAGTTCTCATTATTATGTATGCAAATGAGTTGTTGCCAAATACATTTTTTAAACAAGTCTTTAAAACTTCAAAATATTATTACTTTGTTCCAAAATCTAATTGTGATACCATCGTCACTTCTATTCCAGTCTGTTTCCGAACAATCTGAGTGTAAATTTACGATGATAGGTTCATGGCTTATATCCATCATCACTTCCCTGTCAAGTTGTTCTTTCTGAAGCTTTTCTGCATGCTGCACAGACTGTGCCCACGCTACAGTTGGGATGTTGTCTGTTGCCTCATGCACAAGCGGTGTTCAATATATGTTATCTTGAATGTTCTGTTTCTTTCTCCCACATAGCCTTAAAACCCTTTGCCCAAATTAATTCAATGGAGCTACCCTGACAGAGATACATGGGTAAATGCAAAATTGTCTGACCCCCATTCATGTGCAAGGTTTTTATGTTGTCACATGACTTGTATAAATTAACAAACTGCAAGAAATCGGCACGAGTCTGGATTACACTGTGATTAATATTTTTACCTTTAAGCCGTGGAAAAATATCTGCTTTTCTGGTGTTTGTACTTGGTGTTTTCTCTGTAACAGTTGAATTATACCTGGCAATGACCGACTTTGAAGCAAGGTGTGACAAGAATTGTGTATCATCTCATGAAATTGACAGCATTCATTTCCAAATGGTAGTCATTGCTGTTTCTCTTACATGTACGTAGCAGTTCATTCTCAGAAACAGAAGAAGAGTCAGCATGCAGAATAATTATCCGAGAAGCTATTCCTATGAGAACTTTAGAACTGCCACCAGTAGATCTTCCTGGAATGATTCTAACTGACGCATAATTCATCAAGGTAATACACTGTTGAACCATCTCCTTCTCTTGGATCGTCAATCTTTATATGGGATATAGTTTGTGCTGCACTTACGCCACCTCTTTGAACTAAAAATTCTCTTCTTAACATAAATGGAACCATCATCTTTTAATATTCTTTACATTGATTAAGTGCTTACCATTGCATAGCTATAACAAATTTTTGTTATCTCGGGCATACATTGTTCACATGGAGCACTTCAAATCATCATTGTTAAAACTATCCATTTATGTTACAGGTTCCATGCGATTTCGATGCTTTCCAGGCGACACAAAACCAACTTTTTCTACAGTTCCTACAGCTCTCTTGCCAACACCACATTGTTCTGGAATCCGTTCTTGTGTTTTCAAATATCGACAGTAGAAGACTTGCTTTCAAATTCATGTTTGAAAAGTTATAAATGGGGTAAATAATCCCACTCGCCAGCTTGTGGAGAACTTCACTTCACATTTCTTGCCGTCACCTGGCTTTCTTTTTGATCGCACTTAAAACATTTACAGATACACATTCACAGCTATACAACTGCAAGCGGGAAAAAAAAGAGGTGACAGTTGAATGAATAATACGGTTGTCGTGAAGTACGGCAACATTGCAGCATGTAGGAGCATGATTCTTGCTCTCTAGCTGTCACTCCCTGCTAGCCACTCGGAAAGAGAATGAATATTATTAGCTGCCAGTGGCTAGTGGAGGGGGATGCGCACAACTGCTGAAAATTGGTCTGCCTTCTTACATGACGTGAATAGCAGCATCAGCCATTTATGTAAATGACTGATTAACCCACCACTAATGCAAATGATAGTCCACACAAAAAAAGAAAGATTTCTGCAGCAAGATGTGTACGTGTACACGTGTGTGTGTGTGTGTGTGTGTGTGTGTGTGTGTGTGTGTGTGGGGCAGCATGTTTTTGCACGACACTACTTTTCTTTCAAAACAAAATTATGGAAATTCGAGAAAATTCTAACATGGCATAATCATTATTGGTTAACAGCACAGCAAAGGAAGAAAATGCTAGTTGCGCTCAATAGTGTCATCCTGATAACTCTGATCAAGTAAAGGCTACAATGTAACAGCTGTACTCACCTGCACAAAGCTTGCGGTAAAGACGATATTATTGGTCCATACCCCTGTGCATTGTCATATAACTCAAACAAGGGTGCAGCAACTAGCTTGTAATTCTTAGGTACGGCAAACAAGGCTAGAAACCAACAGAGAGAGGGAAAATAATCAATGACAGAATTATTATTTCAAATGCTGTCTACATACTTCTCAATACGACATTGTACTGCAATTAAAAAATTAAAAATATCGTGCACTCACAAATTTACTACAATATTTTATAGTAATATAATTAATACAATAAAAGAAATGTCCCCAAATATGTTAGGAAGGACTAATTATCATCACAGTGATTTACTTCATTAGTCAACCAAAGAAAACTGAATTTACTCTGAGGTGACAAAAATAATGCGATAGCGATAAGCAAATATACAGAGAGTGGTAGCATTGTGTACACAAAGTATAAAAGGGCAGTACATTGGTGGAGCTGTCATTTGTACCTAGATGACACATGAGAAAAATTTTCCACCATCATTATAGCCTCACAACGGAATTAACAGATTTCGAACACAAAATGGTTGTTGAGAGATGAAGCTAGACACATAGGACAGTCCACTTCAGAAACTATTTGTGAATTCAATATTCTAAGATCCATAGTGTCATGAGAGTGTCAAGAATACCAAATTTCCAGCATTATCTCTGACCTTGGTCACTGCAGTGGCTGATGGCCTTCACTTTACAACGGAGAGCAGCAGCATTTGTGTAGAGTTGTGCTAACGGACACACAATACTGTGTGAAAGAACCACAGAAATTAATGTGGGACATATGACGAACTTATCTGTTAGGACAGTGCAGCAAACTTAGGTTTTAATGGGCTATGGCAGCAGACGACTGACACGAGTGCCTCTGATAACAAGACAACATGGCCTGAAGCACCTCTCCTGCAGTCGTGACTACATTGGTTGCATCCCAGATGACTGGAAAACCATGGCCTTGTCAGATTAGTCTCGATTTCGGTTGGTAAGAACTGATGGTAGGATTCAAGTGTGGTTGAGACCCCATGAAGCTATGGGCACTGGTTGTCAACAAGGCACTGTCCAAACTGGTGGTCAGTCCATAATGGTGTGGGCTGTGTTTACATGGAATGGAGTGGGTTCTCTGGTCCAAATGAACAGATCATTGATTGTAAATGGTTATGTTCGGCTACTTTGAGCCATTCATGGACTTCAGATTCACAAACAAAGATGGAATTTTTTTATAGGTGACAAGGCGCCATGTCACCAAGCCATGACTGTTTGTGATTGGCTTGAAGAACATTCGGGACTATTCGAACGAATGATTTTGCCACCCAGATCGCCTGACATGAATCTCTCAAACATTTACTGAAAATATTCAAGAGGTCAGTTCATGCACAAAATCGTGCACCGGCAACTCTTTTGCAGTTTTGGATGGCTACAGAGGCAGCATGCTCCAATATCTCTGCAGGGGACTTCTAATGCCTTGAGACCATGCCACATCGAGTTGCTGCACCAAAGGAGACAGACACATTATTAGGTTGTATACCACGACTTTTGTCACCTCAGTGTAAAACTGATCAATACTGCTACCCAGTTTTATGTGAGCTGTAGTAACGTGCTGTACAATTCTTAAGTCAATATTTAGAGAAAAAAATTTACTACAAATTTTATCAAGTTCAGTGCTAGTATGCAAAAATCAATATTTTACCAGATAAAGTAATTCAATTAAAGCTAAACCAATCAACATCTGTGGGGGAGTTTCTCTCCATGACAGCTTCCAGACACATTGAGCAAACATGGTAAGTGTTTATGTGACTCACTGGGGACGACTTTCAGAAAACTAGTGGTACACCCTTAAATCATCACAAACATACATGAAGTAAAGCATCCACAAGAGGCCATTCAAAACAACTAATAAACTCTTGATAATACGGCTGAAATCTTTAAAGTGTCTCATTAACAGAACTGCTGAGAAAATAATAAGTTATAAGAAAATTGAAAACATCAAATGCTAAACATTGTACTGATAGTCTAAGAAAATGCATTTTGATACTTCATGATTACCCTTCAGAATTGTATAGAACAAGGAATAAAAGTGGCAATACCACATTGTTTACATAAAGGTGTGCAACTGACACCCAAACCTTCAGATGTCAGACACTCAGATCTGTAACAAATGTTTTGTCAACAAGGTATCAAACAAAACTATGATTCAGTTTGAGCTATGTGCTGTTGTCCAGCAGAACAGACATAAACGTTAATTAATAGCGACACCAGAACTACAAGAGCACAGGAAAAGCGTGTCTGTGATTCTTTTATACGTGTGGCTAGTGTGGGTGAGTTGATAGAGCATTAGACTGTCATGCGAAGGGCCTCGGTTTTGAATCCCCCCTCCAAACAAGGTTTTTTTTTTTTTAAATATATTATGCATGAAAGTACTTTGGCAGTCTAATTGTGCTTTGTTTCTTTGAAAGTAGTAAACCTACAAAGTACATTTGCAGTTTCACAGAATACACAATCTGAATAGACAAACAAAGAAGCAATTGCAATAACATTAATAATAATAATAAAAACAAAATAATAAGATTAAAAAGTAGTACATAATGTTCAAAAGTCAATGTGTTTCTGGAATATGTGAATTGTGATTTTGTCTTCTGGTAGATTATTTTGTATGTGCAGGTCATGGAAACACTAGAGTTTTGTGGGGCCCGTAAGAATTCAGTATTAGCTGAAGTTTCTCTACACTGATTTGCTCCACTACCGCTTCTTGTAGAAACGTCCTCAACATTTCATGGGTCATTTACCAGAGGAGTGAGAGTGGACTATTAAGTTTGGTGCTGGTAACATGGATTGATGTGTACAAGTACCTCAAGAACAAGGTTCTTGAAGGACAACAAACAGCTTTGGAGCAAGTTTGCTCACCTGTGAAAGCAATGGAATAGTTGTATACTCATGGATTGTTGCGTGAACCGACAATACAACCTCTACAATATCTTTAGAAACCTCTAGTCGAAAAAGTGTCACCCACAGAGATCCACTTTCTTTCACCATTTTAGATATTTGCAACTGTGGAGGCTGTCATGAGTGAACGAATGCGTGTGTGCCAGAGAGAGAGAGTTATGTACTTATTACTGCAACTGTTTCTTTATTTTTCAGTTCTGATATATTCTATGAAACCACAAATGTACAATATAGGTTCATTACTTTTAAAGAAACAAAGTGAAAATAGACTGCCAAAACACTTCACGCATAATACATTCAAAAAATGTGTTGTCAGGGGGATTCAAATCCAAAACCCTCTGCACAGCACGCCAACACTACAACTAACTCACACTAACCACACACAAAGAAGTATTGCAGATAGGCTTCTCCCCTGTTACTTTTAGTTAATGTTTATGCCCATTCTGCTTCAGATGCTTCAAATTGTGCTGTTATGTGTACTTACTTCCTGGACTCCAACCACTCGGGTTGGAGTCCAGACAGTGAGTACACACAAAAGCGAACCTCACAGCACTGAAGGAGATGGCTGGACCAGCTGTCAAAGTATTATGCAAAAATGGAAACAACTACTCAGCTGTACAGCTGTACACCTGCAAATACAATACTAAGGAACCTTGCTGAGAAAACCTGAGAGATGACTATGGCAACTCTTCTACCTAACATGTTGCAACCCATTTAGTGTCACTACTATTTCATTTGGAAGTGCAGGTGTACGAAAAGTGGAGAGAGAAGTAAGTGAAGAGAGCAAAATGGGAAGTGAACAGGGAAGTAAAGGAATACATGCGACAAAAGACAAACTTCAATCATTTTCAACCGTCCCTCACTCAACATGGGGTGCAGTGAGAATCACTGTCATGAGAGGCTGAAACTGACAGTTCTTCAAAGACCATAGAAGCTCACCATTTCTGTAACTCTAATTAAGAGAAACTAAGTTTAGACACTCAGCAGCAGTCGCTATGGAACACTACATTTTGTATTAACAGAGGGATTCGTCAACAGAATTCTTGCTGCATCTGTCAGCACATGACTGTATGAACTCTTGAGACTGATGGAGCCCTTTGAGATTTTGCATTTAAGTCTTCGTGTCAAGCATATTTCCAGTCACTGGATGCAATATCACCTTAATATATTGGAAAATAAGAATTTTATTGCTAATAAGCAGATACTGAATAGGCATTTTTCTGAAGGTCAACATTTAGGCTGATAATCGAAACATTGGATCTGATGTTTATGCCCATTTTTTAATATAAATTCCTGTAACAATATCGAGAAAGGGCGTCGAAGGACTTTGGGAGACATCTAAAAAGCACTGATAAATAAATCACATAAAATTTTGAATTATTAGAACTCTGGGACACAATAACCAGTAAAGACTATGATGGTACCAAAATGGGGAGCTTACCGACATCAGCCACAGAATAATGTCTCTTGCAACATTTTTTAAGATGCTTACTTTTCCACAATGCAGCGCTGGTCTTGTTTGATATTAAGGAAACAGTAGCAATTTCTGAAGAACATAGTTAATTAGCAATTAGCCTCATTTGGGACTGACAGTCCACTGAAAACCAAGGTAACAGGGTTGTACCAAAAGTAAGGTTCCCAATGAGCTAGAGCCTTGTGGGTGTGGTTCCCCACCATTGAGCCTGCCTCTCCACGATTTGCTACTTTGCTCAGTGTTGGCTTGACGGCCATCAGAGATGGAAGTGCTGATCGCCATGGAGATTCATTGGCAAATGACTGATATTTATGGTGAAGAGTGCATATCCGTTCAGCATGTCGGCAAATGGTGTAGGGCTTTTGCTGAGGGCTGCAGCAAAGTTCACGATGAAGAACAGAGTGGAAGACCACCGGTTTTGGATGAGATTATCCAGAAAATCAGCAGCGAGTTGCTCAAAGATCAGAGTGTCATTGTCCGTGAACATGTTGCCCATTCCTGAAGCTTCCCACAGCACAACTGAAATTTTTTTAACAGAAACGTTGGGATATCGCAAGGTGTGCGCTCACTGGGTCACCCAGATGCTGACTGACGGACACAAGGAGTAACGGCTTGACTGTGCTTGCAAGTTTTTTCAACAATGTGAGGGAGGGAGGCAACAAGGAGAAGTTGTTCAACTATCATCATGAGAGATGAAACTTGGATGTTTCATTACACCCCCAAAACAAAACAAAATGTCATTGGTGGTGTCACTCCGGTTTACCGTCACCAAAGAAATTCAAATAAACGCATTCAGCAGGAAAGGTTATGGCAACTGTGTTTTGGGATTGGGAGGGGGTACTCCTCATCGATTTCATACAACATGGGACGACAGTACACCCAGACAGATATTTGAAACATTGATCAACTCTGGTTAACAATACAGAATCGCCGGAGAGGATGACTGACGGAGGAGTAGTGCTTCCTCATGACAACGCTTGACCCCACTTCGCTCGTCAAACAGAAGTTTTTGAAGAAATTTGGGTGAACTGTTCTGCCCCAGCCCCCGTACAGCCCGGAATTAGCCCCCAGAGATTATCATCTCTTCCCAAAGCTAAAGTAGCACTTAGGTGGCAAATGCTTCAAGAGCGACGAAGTCCGAGCAGAGGTCACACACTTCCTCAATGGGTTGGCGGGAGACTTCCTTCAACTTAAGAATACAAAAGCTGGAGTACTGGCTCCAAAACAGTGTCGGAAAAAATGGTGACTATATCGAAAAACAGACAAAAGTGTAAGCTTTTCAATGGTGTATAAATTAATAACAATAAACAATGTTTTATGTTTGTAAAAATATGGGAACCTTACTTTTGGTATAATCCTCATAGAAGGCTCCAAGATACTTAGCAAGTGATGGAACATATATCAGAAAGACACATTAGATGCATTATGAGTAGTGTTCATTGCAGTTGACAAAAATATTGTCTCTATTGAGGTCGAAATTGAGTGCAACAGCAAAGTTAGCTGGTTGCGTGTAACAGATCCAGGTGAAATCAAGTTAATTGTTGGATGTTTTTACCAGCCACCTGATTCCACCGTGACAGTTCTCTGGTCAATCAAAGAGTCTACAGCCCGTAGCATATAAAAACCCAGATTATGCAGTACAAGTTGGACACAACTTTAGCCTGCTGAGTATAGAATGGGACGTCTATGGATTCAATGCACGAAGGTACAGACAAACTGCCTTATAAAGTATTTTTGAACATGTTTTCCAAAAACTGTCATGAGCAGATAGTTTGGCAGCCCACACACAATGGAAATATTTTAAATTTTGCAGCTACAAACATGCTGGACCTTATGGGTAGCATCAGTGTAGGGACAGGGATTAGTGGTCATGACATCATCAAAGCAAATATGGTTACAAAAGTTAATAAACCAGTCAAGAAGGCTAGGAGAGTGTTTCGTCCACTTTTTCCATACAGTCCATTTTTTCCACACAGCCCAATCTAACCATTGTCACAAACGATGATATATGATGAGGATAACACACCCAGCCAGTCCCCAGGCAGAGGAAATTCCCAATCCGGCTGGGAGTCGAACCCAGGACCCCGTGATCCAGAGGCAGCAACGCTAGCCACTAGACTATGAGCTACGGATCACTTGAGCAATGAACAATATGAGAAATGTAAGGAATTAAGGGCAAAGTTTAAACAGATCATAAATCAAGAGCTGAAGAATTGTGTGCCTAGTAAGTGGATTAACGATGGAGAAGACTCGCCATGGTTTAACAAGAAAAATCACAAAATGCCAAGGAAGCAAAGGCTGTTGCACACTTGGTTCAAAAGAGAACATGCAAATGACAACAGGAAAAGATCATTAGAGATCTATGTTACTGTAAAGAGATCTGTGCCTGAAGCATACAACAGCTACCACTGTCCTACCTGAGTGAAAAATCTGTCCGAGAACTCGAGAAAATTCTGGTTCTGGGTAAAAATCATAAAGTGAATCTAACGCTTCCACCTAGTTACTCGTTAACCAGTCTGGTGTGGCAGTAGAAGGTAGCAAAACAAAAACTAAAGTTTTAAACTCTGCATTTCAGAAATCATTCAAGCATGAGAATCATGCAAACATACCTTTGTTTGACCACGCACAGACTCCTATAAGGACAACATACTAACAGGCATCCCTGGTGTAGAGAAATAACAGAGAGAGAGAGGAAAACAAATAATTCACCAGGGCTAGATGTCACCTCAATTTGGTTTTATGGCAACGGCCCCTCATTCCGCTTGCAACTGTCGTAAATATTTCACGCAACTCAAGTCCCAAGCGACTGGGGGGGGGGGGGGGGGGGTGGGGGGGGGGGGGGGTGCAGGTGACTCCCGTATATAAGAAGGGTAAAAGGACAGTCCCACAAAATTGCAGACCAATATCCATAATATTACTTCGCTGCAGAATTTGAGCGTATTCTCATTTCAGTTATAACATTGCTATTGTACAAGCTGTAACAAAGATATAAACATATGGAATGGGTTCCAGATACGTTGACTGGTTCGAAGACTTCATAAGTAATAGAACCCAGCACGTTGTACTTGATGGCAAGTGTTCACCAGAGACAAGGGTATCGTCAAAAGTGGCCCAGGGAAGTGTGATAGGACCACTATAGTTTTCTATATATGTAAATGATCTGGTATAGGGTGGGCAGCAATCTGCATTTGTCTGCTGACGATGCCATGGTATATGGGAAGGTGTCATCGTCAATTGACTTTAGGAGGATAGATGATGATAAGACAAAGCTTCTAGTTGTGTGATGAATGACAGCTCTAAATTTAGATAAATTTAAAAGACAAACACAATGTTTGTTACAATATTAGTAGTGTCCTGCCTGACACAGTTACACAATTTAAATATCTGGGCGTAATGCTCCTAAGTGATACGAAATGGAATGAACACATGTGGATTGTGGTAGGGAAGGCAAATGGTCAAGTTTGATTTATTGGGAGACTTTTGGGAGCGGGCTTCATCTGTAAAGAAGATTGCATATAGGACACTAGTGTGGCCCATTGCTGAGTACAGCTGAAGTGTTTGGGATCCGCATTAGATTTGGTTTAAAGAAAAACTTCTAAGCAGTTCAGAGGCAGACTGCTAAATTTGTTACTGGCACCTTTGAGCAACATGAAAGTATTATAAAGATGCTTCGGGTACTCAGCTGGGAAACCCTGAATGGAACGCAATGTCTTTTCGAGAAACACTATTGAGAAAACTGAGAACCAGCATTTGAAGCTGACTGCAGAACGATTCTACTACCGTCAACTAAATTTTGCATATGGACCACGAAGGTAAAATATGAGAAATTAGGGCTCACACAGACATATAAGAAGTAGTTTTTCCCTCACTATTTGCGAGTAAAGTGGCAAAGGAAATTACTAATAGTGGTACAGGGTACCCTCCACCACACTTCGTATGTATGTAGATTTCCTTATGACCACAGAATGCATCCACTACACAAACAGACTGCACATTTTCAGGTTTTTATTTACACTGTTGCCATCATCTCTAACAAAGCAACTCTGAACTGTGGCAAAAAAAGCATTAAATATTAGAAGCCTGCCTTTCGAGCCAAGTGTGAAACAATATGGGTATAAAACTGTAGCAACATGGAACTTTCACTAAATAATGTGTGCTGCTATTAGTTGCAAACTCCCTACTGGCCTATAGACAAAATACATCAATCATCAATTCTTGTTAAGTCTGTAAATGACACCCATTTCAGACCACTGTTTCATGTTTGGGGAGTAATTTTTCAAACATTCTAATAAGTAATATAACGTTCAAAGAGGGTAAACTTTTAGTGCGAGGTGTGTGTAATTACTGATTCACTGTGTGCTGCAGTTACCCCATTGTTGTGTTCCATATGAATGCCAGAACAAAGCTGTAGAGTATTATGTCTGCACAACATGCTATTATCAAACAAAACGGATAAATTGAATTTTTCTAGGTAAGTTTGAATGTATATGAGGTTTTGTGTGAAAAATGAGTCAATCTTCCAATTTAAAATGCATGAACACCAATACCTTACAATTTGTGCTTACAGATTTTTAAAAATGTTCAATCTGCAGAACAACCGCCCCGATGAAATACCTTTTTACCTGCTTTCTTAATTTTTGGTACTTTAGGTTATCTATTAAGCATCCGTGCAGAGGAGAGTCATCACTTGTTCAAAGCACGCTTTTATAGCCCCTCCCTAGAATGGGAGGATCTATGGCGAAGAGTACCAATAACGAAGATATTCACCAGGTCTCTAAGAAATAGTTGTAAACACAAGCAGAAGCGGAAGCCGAAGGTAAAAATAACAGCTACAGTTGGAAGTGAAAATAAGCACTGCACAAAGTTTCCTTGGTGAAAATGAAGATTGTATATTTGATTAAGACGCAACCTGTAAGGAATACTGATTTGAAAGAAACTGATAATGCTTTCACAACAACCTCTGAACTGAAATACAAAATAAAGAAAATAAAAGGTATAGACAGTTTTCTCAGGAGGAAGAAAGGCAATTTAAGGGGTTAATGTGCTGTAAACAACATCATTAGAGACTGAGCACAAGCTCTGATTAGGGAGGAGTGATGAAGGGAATCTTAGCATTTGCTTCTAGAGATTCAGGAAATTATATAAAACTTAAATCTGGATGGATTTAAAATTCTTCTCTTCCCTTTTAAATTAGCAGGCCACTTTTGTGAACACCGAGCAAGTTGGCACTTTGATTTGCACAATGAACTCACTTTAGGAAAAGAAAATAGTACGACCAAGAATGAAGACAAAGTACCAGGCGAGCTCTTCTGTTCCGTGTAGCTGATGGAAGGACTGGACAGCCAACTAAAGAAATAAATGGAGATGAAACAAGTTCAGGGAGCTTCTGAAAAATAAAGCTTCCAACAGTTTAAAATCACAGTCTACTGCCAGTCTTTTCTTTTAGCAATGATATCTTAGACATTTGACACTACAATTGGAAAAAGTCTGAGGATTGCTAAATGGGTTTCACATATGATAAGTGTTGTGTTCCTTTAATCAAAAGTACCTCTCTCACTGCCACAGAAGAACTGGCAGTGTGTGCTATTGAACTGTCTTCAATGAAATAACTTTACATCTTTTGTTAGGTGTTATTTTTCTGAAAAATAAATGCAGTGCCTCTTAATGTTATCAAATAGGATTTTCAGAACCCTAATGTCAATTATTCTCACTTACTCCAACAAATGCAATCATGTTTCATCAGAAAATAAGCATGTCAATATCAACCTCCACATTGTGCACAGACTGCAATTGTAACATTAAACCGAGTTGGCCAGTTAATGCTCTACTGTTTTTCTAAAGTTTCAGTATATGGTAGTATACAACCCTGAGTAGATTCTACCGACACTGTCATCTGAATGTGAAACCATTTCCTAGGACTTCTTTATAAGGCCATTCCTAAGTCATTTCCGCTCCAACTGATAAGCCACCTTACAGAAGTTAAACCATAGTGTATGTGGTGGTCATAGCTTTCTTCCTCAGTATTGGTTCCTAGACGTAGTATTTGCACTGCACATAAATCATTGAATAAATTCAATAACTGCTTAGAAACAAAGGTAGTGAATTTTGTCCGATTTATGAAAATGCTGAGAGAGAGAGAGAGAGAGAGAGAGAGAGAGAGAGAGAGAGAGAGACAGAGAGAGAATTAAGACTTACAAAGTATGAGTGGGGGAATTCCCCTAAAATTCTAACTTGATTTCATAAGAAGCTCCTGATAAATTAACGAGACAGATGGTTGGGCAATGGGGAGGGAATCTAACACTACAACAACAACTATTCTTCCCTTGCATGAGACATTAAGACATACTAACCAATAAGCAGTAGTTTAACCAAGCTTTTTTAAACATCAATCTATATGGGATAAGATTAATATAATTAACACACACTGAAATATTAAGAATTTTAAAATTTGTTACTTATAAAGCCCAAAAACATTAAATTGCAATTCTTAAAGTTAAAAAACACATAATTCCCCGAGAATTCCAGGTTATCCAGAAAAATTTCCACCCAGTAGCATAGGTGTCATTCTCAAAATGTGCTGTGGAATACAATGGTATTGATCTTCACTTTACTGAAGGAACATTTACTACAAAATAAGAAAAGCATGAAGTTACATAACAACCATAAAATTTCTATTGGCCCAGTAACTTTTTTTTGTAATTTACAGACGAGTCACTATTAAAAATGCCACAAGACAAAAGCAAAATTTGATCAGAAAACGAAATTTTATTCCGCTGCATTTTCATAAAATAACTATACGAAGAAGGTAGCTATGAATACTGTGTCTAATAATATTCAGCATAGCCTATCCTTAAAACCCACATAGCAATAGCGAAAAACCATCATGTTAACACTGTGAAATGAAACATCATTCAAAGGAGCACTTTTTAAAATCTGCTATGGCTACCCAAAATTATTGATCAAGTTCAATATCCCTCGAGAGATAAGGAGCAAAATGGCAGCAGTTGAATAATGAATTTGATGTCAATTATTAATACCCATATTATGCTATCAAACAATTTCTGCATAAGCAAGAGTGAAATGGCAGTTTCAAGTAGTCATCATATTGCCCAAAACAAAAATATCAATTTATGAATTATTTAATCTAACTGTAATGATTAAAATTTGGCATTACTGCATCCTACAAATCGTGGAGAACCAAGCTATAATTTTTTGTATTAGCAGATCTTGAAATATTTTGGTAATTACAGTGCAAAGAGAAGACTCCCACCACTATGAGAAGCTTTTTTTAAAAAATTTTTTTGAAAAGAAACTGTCCGTAACTGATGCTACCAGAGGTAAAGTATTACACAATGTAATACAGTAATTGGTGTGCAAATTAATTCTGGAAGGAACAAAAAACAATCAATTCACAAACTGCTTAAAATATGCCATCAACTGAGGTGTTAATTACTGAAAGACATTTGTCATGCACTTGATGTTTCAGCAATTGCACACACAATTCACTGCCACAAATTAATGCACATTTATAATTTAATTACTTTGCTATACAGATGGATTTCAATTAATGTATAGTAATTGTGAAGCATTATATCAAATTCCAAATACAAAACATGAAGCGTTAACTAAATGTTTACGCTGACATACAACTTACTGCAATGATTAGAAAGAAAGGATGACAAGTGGAAGACAGCCAACCATCATTAATGATGAGAGAAAATTCAAATGTACACTTCATTCGAACACTGTTATGCATAATGTCCTATGCTATAAATACACATTACTTGATCAGAAATTTATTACATGAAAGAGTGTGTGTGTGTGTGTGTGTGTGTGTGTGTGTGTGTGTGTCTCCTTTTATGAAACTGCAAGGCTGTTTCAGGGTTAGTTCAATATTTCATTTAAACAACAACTTGCATAGTAAAATAATTTTTTCAACTATCTTCTCAGTTAAAGTCTGACTTTTCCATCCCCCAAAAAAATGGAGATAGTAGGAAAGCAGTTAGCAAGTGAATCAGTTTTACCTTCTCAAGTTTAAAGATATTTTACTAACAGCTTCAACAGAATTTTGGGGTTTTGTACATAAATAGTAATCTCTCTTTTAACATTTATAGTGTTATAATGAACCCCCCCCCACCCCACACACACACACACATTCTCTTAACTGAAGCGTAATTTATAAACCGAGTTAGTGGAGAAAAACAAAACAAAAGGTTTTCTCCATTAATGTCCAAGTCATGTCCCACTTCAATGAAAGGGTAAGCATTACACTTTTAAAGTTAAATCCAAAAAATGGATAACAGGACATATCTTGGATAGCCCCTCTGATACACTGGCAAGTTGCCAAACAGAAATGACAGAAAAAAATTGCTGGGTGAAGCTGTTAAGATTAGGAAAGAGGTGCTTTACAAATAATATAACATGAAATAAGTTTGGGTAGGTTCAGAAAAAAAGTTATAACTTATAAATGAAAAAATGACTCTAGTAAATAATTTAGTATAATACAACTGTGTGTACTAAAAACTGTATAGACCATTAAATTCACAAAAAAACGCACAGGATACTGACTGTGAAACACAGTAGTGGCGTAGAGGGGACAAGGCAAAAAAATTATTGCATGGAAGGTATCATTTCATCTCAGCTTCATTCTGACATCCTCACAAAAAGACTGTAACAAATCTGTTCATGTCACTGTCTGTTGACAACCCTGCCCTATTTTTTGTTCTTTTTATAGTAATCTGAAGACTAGTATGATGCATTTCTTCAAATTCATCATGTGCCAATCTTTACCTAATGACTTACATACTGCAACCTAAATACATTTGAATCTAATCTACAATTTTATCTTCGACACGGTCCTCCACTACAAAACCAACTACTGAGTGATGCTTCACAATGTGTCCCATCATTTCTTTTAGGCACATCAAAAACCTCCTACTTCCCATTACGATTCAATACCTTTTCATTGATTACTGGAACTACCCAAATACTATTCAGCATTGTTCTGTAACATCACATTTCAAAAGCATCTATTTTCCTCTTATTGTTTACCATCTGCATTTCACTTTAAATATAGCTACAATTAAGATAAAACCTTACAGAATAAAACTAAGTTAAATTTATATTCATTATTAACATATATCTATTCGGAAAATTGCACTTATTTTTGAGCATCAGCTTTTTAGGTCCTCTTTACATCTGGCATAAGTAATTTTTCTACCCCCCCCCCCCCCAAAAATTCATCTACATTCCATATCTTGTTTCCTAATCTAATCCATTCAGGATCACTTGCCGATTCAACTTATCTCCATTATCTGTTTTATTTTTATTCATACTATTCTTATAACATGTTTTTGAGACACCCATCCCATTCACTTGACAATGTATTTGGCAATTATATAATTTATAAACCTCTGTTTCATAATTTACTTCTTATACTGCTTGCTCAAAGTATCAACTGAATAACATGGGGAGAAGCTACAACCGTCATTCCCTTCTCAATCACTACCCACTTTTTCATATCCTTCAGTATGCCTATAACAGCAGTCCAATTTCTGCACATGCTGTAGATAACCTCTGTATTGGCAACATTTGATTTTCTCAAAAGCACCTCTTGCCTGTTTCATTAATACCTTTAACTGCGACTGAACAGAATTAGGAGTTTATAAGAAACAAACACTTATTGATATACAAGGTAAATTACACTCAGTGTGTTGGTTTATTCTGAGAAGTGACAATAATATACAACAAATAGTGTGTGTGTGTGTTTTAGCCGAGAGATCAGATAATCTGCTTACAAATGTACACCAACAACACATTACGGACACTCGAGTTTCATTGAAAATTAACCATTATCTGCAACAAGTGAAGTGGTTTGATGATAATGCTATATTTTGTTGCAGGTAAGAGAAAAGTGACGTTTCCTTGTGTTTATATCTATACCCTGCAAAACCACTGTACCACTTCTTATGGCTTCTTCCCACTCCCATATACAGAGTGTGGAAAGAACGATTGCTAAAATGCCCTCTATGACCATAGTGCAAATAGCCTAATCTTGTATTCGCTGTCATTATGGGAATGATACATAGGAAGTCGCCGTGCATTTCTAAAGGCTTCATTTAATGGTCATATTTTACATTTTTAAAGGAAGCTTTCATGTGGCAGTTGGCAATCTGTCTTCGAGCATCTGCCAGTTCAGATTCTTCAGGATGTGCAAAAGTGATATTCATCCCTTCAATCAACATATTTATGAAATATGACACTACTGTCTATCTAGTTTGCTGAACGTTTATGTCTTTCTATTCATTTTTGCTGCTCTTTGTACTGCAGTAATCACTCCTGATATATCTGCCTCACGATCACTGGTACCATTTTCAATGTGGACAGCCTCAAAGTGGTTAAACCTATTTGTTGCATTAGAACTAATATGTTTCCTTCATGAGTGGACTACTGCACTATCTATTTTATGTAATTATCAGAGAATGTCTTGCCACACCCAACACCTACAGAAATGTTGGTATAACTGACTGATGGATGATTAAAGTCTTCTCCATTTATGACGGTTTGATTGGAAAAAGCATGTACTACTGTTGCTGCTGTTATCTTCAGTTGAAGACTGGTTTGATGCAGCTCTCCTTGCTATTGTATCTCACACAATCCTCTTAATTTCTGCTTAACTATAAATTTGAACCAGTTTACTGTATTCATCTCTTCATCTCCCTCTACCATATTTGCCCTCCACCCCTCCAATTACCAAACTGATAAGTCCTTGTTGCCTCAGGATGTCTCTTATCAACCAATCCCTTCTTTTAGTTAAGTTGTGGCATAAATTTGTCTCCCAATTTGATTCAGTCCTCAGCATTCTTCTATAGCACCACAATTCAAGATCCATTATCTTCTTATCGTAATTGCTTTTTGCCCACAAGGCTACATTCCAGACAAATAACTACAGTAGAGACTTCCGAAGAAATTGTTATGTGCTTATGAATTTACTTTTTTTCCTCCAGAAATGCTTTTCTTATTAAGCCAAGCTCTCAACTTCAGTATCATCTTTTATTTTACTGCCCAAATAGCAAAACTCATCTATTAACTTTTAATTTCTTAGTTCTTAGTCTAATTCCCTTTGCATCGGCTGATTTAATTTGATTAAACTTCACTACCCTCATTTTACTCTTGCTGATGTTCATCTTATAATAACTTTTCAAGACACAATCCATTTTGTGCAACCTCTCTTCCAGGTCCTCTGTTTTATCTGACAGTGACAAAGTCATTGGCAAACATCAAATGTCTTCTTCTCCACGATCTCAAGTTTCCTTTCCAAATTTCTTCTTAGTTTCCTTTAATGCCTGTGAAACATTCAGACTGAACAACATTGGGGACAGACTGCAACTTGGGTCACTCCCTGCTCAGTTACAGCTTTCTTATGTCAAACTCTCATACCAACAATCTTGTTTCTGTACAAGTTGTAAATAACCTTTTGCTCTCTCTATGTTATCCCTGTCACCTTTAGAATTTCAAAGGGAGTATTCCAGTCAACACTTTATTTATTTATTTATTGTTCCGTGGGACCAAATTAAGAAGTCTCCATCTACTGTAGTGATTCTCCAGCAGAAAGAGGTTCCTACTCAATGGTCTGAAGATGACCACAGTAGTGGTCGAAAGCGATCACCTTAATAAATAAATCGTGATCAAGACTGTTTTCAATAGTAAATTTCTGTAAAACATTGATCACTGTCACTCCCACAATGTATTCAAAAGCTAAAGAAACACTGAGTCAAGGAGAGGGAAAAAAGTAAAGAAAGAATGGGTAACACCACATATGATAACCAAGATGGATGATCGCAGGAAGTGGAAAACTGTAAACACAGAAGAAGGGAAGCACAACTACAGGAGGTTCAATAATGAATTAAGAAGGGAGACAGAAAAAGCAAAGGAGAATTGGCTGACAGAACAGTGTGGCAAAATAGAGAAATTAGAAAAAGAAGAAAAATATGATCTGATGTACAAAGAAGACGATTTGATGTACAAAGAAGCAATGGATTTGACATTCAGGGAAAAGAGAAACAACAATGGACTAAAGGAAGTAGAGGCAGCAGACGGTAAAATGGTGAGTGAACCCCAAGAAATAATGAGATGGGAAGAATATATAGAATGGCTATACGCTGCAGATGGCTGGCCAAGTGAAGAAGACCTTGGGATAGAAGAAGATAAAGTTGCAGATGATGACAAAGAACATGCAACACTAACCAGTGAGATTGAAGAATCTATTACGTAAATGAAAAATGGAAAGGCAATGGGAATTGAGGAGATTCCTGTCGAACTGTTAAAGTCATTGGAGAAAGAAGGGAAAAGGGAGTTGATTGAATTGTGTAATCAAATACACATGACAGGAAAATGGCCAAAGGACTTTACAGAAAGTATCTTAATACCTATAGAAAAGAAAAAGAACAGCAAAAAGTGTGAGGAACATAGAACAGTTAGCCTGATATTGCATGCAGCCAAAGTCTTGCTGAGGACGCTCAACAGACAGCTGTATGGAAAGCTGAATTGTGCGTGTTGGGGCTTATCGGCGGTCAACGTCGAGGTTATCAGCACCCTGACACACATTAAATGGAACAAATGTGGACAGACCTAATAAAACCGAAGCACACACGCAAAGAAAGCAGGAAAAGAAGGAAAATGCTACATAATAAAATAAAACTTATGGAAAGTGAAAACGTAGCAGCAAGAATGCCACAGGAAATTGTCATTGGCTGGCCACTTGCATAAAATATGGGTGAGCTTGTCACACAGTGAGCAAATTAAGACCCTCTCCTAATTTTTTTGTAAAAACATTTGACAAGGAACAGAACTTTAATCACATTCATCCGAGTGTTCCCTAAAAGAGATGGCAGATCCGGTGGCAAGGCAGCTGCGGGCCCGCTGGTCAGAAAATGAAACGCAATCCAATAAAATGTGGCGCACACCAATAAAACGTGGTGCACAGTGACCTGAACGCCACAAGCACCACATATCAGAGGGTCCTCTTACCGGAGCAGGAAGCCATGCATCATAGGACTGTGGCCTATCCAAAGTTGAGTGAGGGGAATCTC
Source organism: Schistocerca gregaria (assembly GCF_023897955.1). Classification (NCBI taxonomy): domain Eukaryota; kingdom Metazoa; phylum Arthropoda; class Insecta; order Orthoptera; family Acrididae; genus Schistocerca; species Schistocerca gregaria. Next base: position 503,541,598 of record NC_064920.1, read on the forward strand.
ATCTCGTCTACGGGGCTGGAAGGAAGTACACCATACACATGTTGTGGGCTTGACTAAACGGAGGTTATTGTCAGTCATTGCCAGCCAATCATACTCTCACCAACGCATGACTCTTGAGCTAAATAGTGAGGTGAGTGCTTGCAAAGGGATAGCACACTGAAATACTTGCAGATCGAGACACGCCTCCTTGGCTGCGAGATCCGCCTTTTTGTTCCCAGCAATGCCAACGTGCTCCGGAACCCAGTCGCTGTAGATGGTGGAGGGCGTCCGCGTAATAGGAGATGAACAATTGGTTTCAGGAGAGGAGTGGGAACTAGAGATACCATTGGGCTACTGAGAGTGATTGGGAAGAGGTACATGGAGAAGAAAAGGAAGGTGTATGTTCTGTTCATTGATCTTGAGAAGGCTTTTGACTGTCAGATGGGACAGACTGATGGAAATCCTAAGGAAACATGGAGTTTACTGGAGGGATAGACGGCTAATTAGAAATTTATATTTGAACCAGAGGGCAGGAGTAAGAATAGATGGTGTGATGAGTGAAGAAATTGAACTGGGAAGAGGTGTAAGACAAGGTGGTTGTTTATCACCAACACTGTTCAATATATATCTCGAGGAAATTATTAGTGAAAATTTTGATGAAGGAGAGGAGTTTGTATAGGGGGTAGGAGAGTGGAGTGTATAAGATTTGCAGACAACATGGTTGTGAGGGCAGAAAAGTGCAACAGACATGGTACAAAAGTTTAGATGATCTGAACACAAAATTAGAAGAATATGAAATGAAGATTAACAAGAAGAATATGAAAAGCATTGTAATTGGAGGAAAGGGGAGAAAATGCCTTATGAAAATAGGGGGAGAGGAAATAGAGCAAATGAATAACTTCAATTACTTGGGAAGTGTAATAATGTATGATATGTATTGCTCAACAGAAATTAGGGAAAGAATTGTAATGGCAAAAGAAGGATTCAAGAGGAAACAGAAATTACTTTGTGGACCACTAAAGAAAGATCGAGGAAAAGACTTACCAAATGGTACATCTGGAGCGTTGCACTATATGGTGCGGAGACCTGGACATTGAAGAAGGAAGATGAAAGAACATTGGAGGCTCTAGAGATGTGGATATGGAGAAGAAGGGAAAAAGTGAAATGGGAAGACCGAGTAAGGAATGAAGAAGTATTAAAAAGAGTGGGAGAAGAAAAACATGCTGAAAGTCATCAGAAAGAGAAAACAGAACTGGATTGGACATTGTTTGAGGAGGGATTTTATTGAAGGAAGGAATGGTGGAGGGAAAAAAGGGAAGAGGAAAAAGAAGATATCAAATGATGGACGATATCAAAGGAGGCAAATATTCAGAAATGAAAAGACTGGCTATGGACAGATAAAAGTGGAAGAGGCTTAACCCATGACAAGACCTGCCAAAAGGAAGAATACCATACTACTACTATACACTTTTAATCGAGCCCTTGCTTCAACCATCATACTCACCCCAGATGTAACTGAAAATTATCGAGAAAACTTAGCTCTTTAGTATACATATGTTGTTTGGTTGATTTTGGGGTTTGATGGGGGCTAAACATCGAGGTCATCAGTCCCCAGTTCCAAACAGACATACCTGTAAAAGGCCTATACAGTAAAATTGTAACCTCTGCACTCAAGAGGGAGGGAACACCAAGGGGTACAGAGCTAAAATGAACACCACAGTAACACAGAATAGAGGGCACTTAAAAGGAGCAGAGCAAATAGTTGACTAGAGTAAAACAGACTACACTGGTTGATGGATCAGGTAAAAGGTCAACCACTCAACTACAAACGAAGAACCTCCAGCTGGAAAGTGTTGATAGAGGTACCAACACAACTTGTTACCATAAAAGACACTATTAAAAGTCGCTGGAGTGTGTGCAGCCTGAGAAATCATGGGAGAGAACCCACACTAGAGCGAGTGATAAAACCCAGCTGCACGGATAAAACGTAAAACTGAGTCAGCTATAGAGGCATCGTCACTGAGAATTACAGGAAGTGCAGCTGGTAAAGGACTGCCACAAGGGGGCAGTCCATCAGAAGATGGACCACTGTCAGCCCTGCATCACAGTGACACTTAGGCGGGTTCTCACGACAAAGGTGATAGCTATGGGTCAACCGTGTGTGTCCAATTCGGAGATGGCAGAGAACAACTGATTCTCTACAAGTGCCCCTCAAGGATGTGTTCCATACAGCCGTGGATGACTTAATCATGCGGAGCTTATTTGGCGTGTTCAAGACAGACCATTCAGAGTTCCAGACATCACGGATCTTGCTATGTATGGTTGACCGGAGACCATGAGACCAAGCTCCAGGGGCAGCGAAATGGTAGCCTGCTTGGCCAACCCATCGACACATTCATTTCCTGGAATGCCGATGTGACCCGGGGTCCGCACGAACTTCGCTGAACGACCACACTCGGCGAGAGCAAAAACAGCATCTTGAATACCGCGCACCAAAGGGTCCAGAGAAAAACACTGGTCGAGTGCTTGCAATCCACTCAGGAAGTCATTGCATATGACAAATGACTCCTCAGGGCAGGAGGAAAGGTGAGTGAGTGCAGAATAAAGAGCAACCAGCTTCACAGTGAAAACACCGAGGATGAAAGCAAACCCAGTGCGCCCAATGACCACACAACCATCGCTGTACACTACATCTGTATCACGAAACTAGGCAAGAAGAGCCAGGAATTGTTGACGAAGACTGGCAAGTAGAAAGGAGGACTTGGAGTCGCAGGACAAATCCAAGCAAAGCTGCAAGCGAGGGAGGGAACAAGGAGGGGTAGAAAAAGAGGGTCGGAAGGATGAAGGAAGGGGAAAGGACTCGAGTGACGAGAGAAAGGAACGAACCCCTAACGCGATCAGGAAACCCAACCTAGGCCGCCGTTGTGGGGAGGGGAGTGCAGAAGATGGAAAAAAGGAGCCTGCAGTTTGGGTGGTCGGGCGAGGCTTGGATGCAGGCAATGTATGACGCAAGCAACTGTTGGCGGTGGAATCGTAGAGGAGGGATTCCAGCTTCTACAAGAAGGCTAGTCACCGGACTAGTGTGGAAGGCACCTGTCGCCAGTCTGGCGCCACAATGGAGAATCAGGTCGAGGATCTGCAATGTTGAAGGTGCTGCCGAGTCGTACCACCACGCTCCCATAGTCGAGACGGGACTGGACTAAGGCCTTATAGAGCTGTAGGAGGGTTGTTCGTGCAGCCCCCCAAACGGTTTGGCTGAGGCAGCGAAGGATGTTGAAATGCCACCAGCACCGTTGTTTAAGCTCACGAAGATGAGGTGTCCCCAAGCGAGCTGAACATCAAACAACATGCCAAGGAAGTGATGTGTCTCCTCAATACAAAGGAGTTCATTGGCAAGGTAGAGCTCTGGATGGAGGTGGACCGTTCGCCGACTACAGAAATGCATCACTTGGGTCTTAGAGGCTGAGAACTGAAAACCATGGTTGGATGCCCAAAGATGTGCCTTACGGATAGCTCCCTGCAGCCACCGTTCAGCGACACTGATGCTTGGGGAACTGTAATAAAGACAAAAGTCATCGGCATATAGAGAGGAACAGATGAGCCCACAGCAGCCGCATGACCATTAATCGCCACCAAAAAAGAGGAGAACACAGAACCGAGCCCTGTGGGACACCGTTCTCCTGAATATGACCAGAGCTAAAATATGTGCCAACTCTAACCCGAAAGGAGCGATTGGAGAGAAAATTCCGTAGAAAAATCAGAAGGGGACCCCGTAAGCCCCATCGTGCAGCATAGCAAGGATATGATGGTGTCTTATACTCCATTATCTTACATTCTTTTTGATAAACCGTGCAGCCTGACGAGCAAGGTGAATGTTTCTGTCCGCAGATGACACAAACGGGGTGGCGAACACAAGACGTTGGGGTGGGAGGCACGTCCACAATCCTGACAGGTACGGTTGACGTCACATCTGGATGACATATGACCAAACCTCCAGAACTTAAAGCAATGCATGGGAGGAGGGACGTAAGGCCGAACATCACATCAATTTATCACCACTTGACCTACTTGGGCAGGGTGTCTCCCTCGAAAGCCAAGATGAAGGCGCCAGTGGCAACCCTACTATCTTTAGGTCCCCTGAAGATATGTCGTACAAAGTGGACACCGCAGTGTTCCAGATTTGCACAGAGCTCATTGCCAGACTGCAAAAACAGGTCACGATGAAAAATAAGTCCCTGAACCATATTGAGGCTGTTATGAGGTGTAAAGGAGACTGCAACAACACCGAGCTTGTTACAAGCAAGCAATGCCCGTGACTGTGCCGGGGATGCTATCTGTCAAACTTTTCCCGTAAATTTTCCACAAAAAACTGAGGCTTTGTGGTCAGAAATGAGTCCCCATCTGTTCGGCTGCAAAACAGAAATCGAGGAGAATACGTCTTACCAGGTAAGTTAGAGCATCGTTCCTCCCCTGGTGTGGACAGAGCCCTGCTTGACTGGGTAAGCCTAATACAACCGGGGAGCGGCAGGTTCCCAAGAGGTCACCCGCTAGCAACTGTTCTACCTCAAGAGCCATGCGTCTCCTCGGCGCGCAGCACACCTTGAGACTGAGGTTTTCTTTAGTGGTTTATACCATCCTCGTGACCCAGGCAGTTAAGCCAAGATCCCCGGGCTCTGTACCGTACAACGTTCCACCGTCGTGCCTAACGGTGGTCGTTTAAGGACGCGCTTCCCAGTCCCCAGCTCAGGGACCCCGAGGCCACCGAGCCTGTACCCAGCAACTAAATGTTGAACCCCTGAGGGGATACATTTGTTGAATTATCATACTGTCATCATTCAAACAATCATTATATCATCCAACAATCAAGCATCCTGAGGAACAATAACTAAATGGTTTCTCTGAAAACTACTTTCAAGCCTTTACCATCCAAATATATGTACACATAGTGGGAACAAAAATGAAACAGACCCAGTTCCTGAAGAAAGTACTGTTCACCCAGGTTCCTTTCAGACATGTGCAGTACTGTGGTAAGTTTGTTATTCCTTTGAATGTATGCTGCTTTTTTGACTAATAAATAGCAATGGCCTTCAATCTATATTCAGCCACTAAACTTGACCACAAAAGAAGAGAATTTGTTTTTTCTAGACTTATGCCTGATGGCATGTGCTTCAGTTCGAGCGATTAAGGTCCTCGTGGGTCTGCCCTTTAACTACAATCTAGTTACACTGGGGCTGTAAATAAGCGTGAGAAAATTTTTCTGTTCGCAGTAATTGAACAGCTCATCTCAAAAAGCATGACTTGTGTCTTTGTTAACACTATGTCTCTTGCCCTGAATAGCAATTTATTGAATTGCATAATGATGTTTAAATCAGGTCAGCAATCCTGATGCAAGTATTAAAATTTTTCCTTCCTCTTCAGACTTTTAATGATACTATCATGTTTTGACTAGCTACTAAGTACAGCTGGCACCACATCTGCAGTACGTCATCCAGTTTCACGTAAGTTGAAGTTTTTCAGGCATTTACACTGTGATGGTCGAACTTGCCTGTCAGCTTTGGTTGCAAAACTGAAGTGTTGTTTTTGACTCTCACTGTTTCTGTATCTGGTCTATAATCTTCAGAAAGTTTTACTACAAATTAATCCTTTTATAATTTCTTTGTCATCATTTGCCTATATATTCACTTTCCTAGCATGTGTGGAACTGCCACAAAAGAAAACAATCATTTTATATCAGCTTTAAGTGAAGATTATCTGACAATTGTCACCTGCATTGGAGACTACCTCAGAATCTAAACACAATTGTTGTTATTGCAGAAGTTTATTCATCCAGATCAATAAAAACACACACTGGTTACTAGTTTCAGAGAAATTGAATTGCACTCTTAAAATCATTTGCACAAATTTTATTTTACAGGGCCACCCATTTTGTCAACTGCTCACATTAATTGGACACAACTTATAGACACACATTCCACAGTACTGTCTCTTGCAATACAAGAAGAGAATAGCTGTGCAAACAGTGCATCATAGTTACAAATAAAATACATAAGATGTATATGAAGTATCTCCATGTTTTGTCCCTGTTGACATCTGGTAAATTTTACTGTTTATACATTCTTACACTACAATCCATCAGTAAGGAAAGGCTTAGCGAATATTTATGGTTATAGCAACTTCAACTTTGCCACTGTGCTGAATAGTATAGAACACAGTAGAATGCAGTAAGACCTAGAACTAATCAGAGATTTTTTGTTTGCAGTCTTGATGCCCCTGTAATGTTCTCTTTCAGTATCGCCTATCAGATGTCAAGGTAACAACATGAAAATATTTTATACATATCTAACGTATTTTATTTGTAACTATTGTGCATTTTTTTGCACAGCTACTCTCTCATTGTACAATGAGAGACAGTGCTCTGAAATTTTGTCTCTAAGTATTGTATAATTAATGTGAACTGTCGGCAAAATGGATTGGCCTTGTAAATAAAATTGTCTAGGCTAATGATCTGAATATCGTGATTTAATTTTGCTGAAACTAGGAATCATCATGTATTTTTATGTGATCTAGGCCAATAAACATTTGTAGTAACAAGAACAACTGTCTTTAGCTTTAACTGAGTTTGAAACTAATCTTTGCCCCCTAAGCAAAGGGCTTACCAAACATCGACAAATTCAGCCATGGACATGTTAAAAAGGTAGAGCGCCCCACATTAAGCTGAAGATGAAATAACTGATATTTCAGTTATATTTGCTGATGGGATTGGGAACTTTATCATTCCAGCAGCAAAAAATGAGTCCCATACATTATGAAACAGGGTACTCTACACGCAAATAATTTGAGCCACGATTTTTTTTTCATGTTTTCAAAAATTGCTACACTATGCATACACAATCCACACCCCAATAATCAGGAACATGCTATACGTTACATCTAGTGACAACAAATATATCTGACAATGTCCACACTGAAACTTAACAGTGACCATGCGACAGTTGTAACAGCAATAATTAACAAACATCAAAAGGCAAAACAATTAAAAAGATTTAAACCTACAATTACCTAAATAAAGCAGCAATGGTGTGGGAGCATGGCTTTCTCAGAGCACTGGATTGAACACACAAAACATTTGAAGTTCACAAATGAAAATACAAAAGAAATTAAGCAGGCAGTGAAACAATCTGCATTAAAGATTCCTCCAAAACTCACCTTTCAATACAAGTTGTTGTGGTACAGTGTGAGGAAATGTGACACTGGGGCATAAACAAGATACCTTATCTTGGAATTAGATTTTGATTTTATTTAGAAGTTGGTTATGAAACGGAAAGAAAATACAGTGTGTAACCATTTGGCTATAGTCAGTATGAAAACCACATGCTGCATCTGATCTACAGCTAGAGAGCTGAAAGAAACACGTTCAAATACTGAAAGGTCAAGGCATGAAGTCTTTAACAACTACTTCAACACAATAAGATCTCTCAAAATGCAACAAAATTTTGGTAATATGTAAAGGCTGTTAGGGACACTTAAGTCAGTATCCACACAACTGCAAAGAAAATGAAATTGTGGGCACGAAAGCAAAAGCAGAAATGCTTAACTGTATACGGGAGTTACTAATGTCAGTGGTGTTGACAAACAACTGAAATCAAAATGATTGTGCAAGATTGATGGAATCTGTATCAGATTCTGTACAGGAGTTTCAGTTATCCCCCGTTTCTAAATGTAACACTGATCCCTCTAGCAAACAAACCTGCGCCCAGTGGTTGGACAAAAGCAAAGCTCACATCCATTGACAAATAAGGCAGCAGAAATGATCCATGAAACTGTTGTCCAGTATAATTTACAGCCCTCTGTAGAATCTTAGAGCAAGTTCTGAACTGATATGTAATGAGGTATCTGAAAGTAACTCCACACCCACATGCACTGATTCCAAAACCTTCATCACCTCCTTCAGATTATGCACTTACACATAATGAAGCATAATCTGAACAAAATTGCACAAAATCCATTCAGATCTTGATTAGTTTTCCAAGTGCTGCAAAAATCATCAAATGTTAAGAAATGTCAAGTTCTGCACTTCTCAAAATGTGGGAAAGTAGAATCCTATGATTACACTATTAATGAGTCACAACTGGAACCAGCCAACTGATATAAATACCTTGGTGGAACAATTTGTGGGGACATGAAATCGAATGATTACACAGCCATACATAAAGTTGGTTTGGTGGAGCTCAGTCCACTCATAGAATACTGAGAAAATTCAGTTTACAAACAAAACAAAATACTTGTGTATCTTCTTCTATAATATAACTCAGGTGTGTGGAGCCCATACCAAATAGAATATATTTACTCAAATCTAAGCCGCAACTGAAAAATGAGACTCTAAATCAAGGAAAAAAATTTTTCCCGAATCTAAGCCCCACCTAAAATTTGAGACTTGAAATTCAAGGGGAGAGAAAAGTTTTAGGTCGCACCTCCAAATCTAAACAAAGTTGGTCCATTGTAATATGACACACAATTTAGGTTGAATGAATAACGACACAGCTACAGTAGTTTGGTTCGAGTCTTAAGATTAGCAGTTAAGCTTTACCAGGTTGCCATTGCTATGCGTCAGGCACTCCGTCCGTATTTATACCGGGTACCCTTCCTTTTCCATGTACTTCGTCTGGTTTGATTTGATTGCTTATTTTTCTTTGATCTGATAAGTGCCGTTCTCTTTGTTATAGGTGTTTACGTCGCTCTAAGCTGAAAATGCATTATTGCACTGTGTCATGCATTGTTTGTCGCATTCTGATAATGAGTGTTTACGGCCTGTCACCGCTAGCGGCATGGCTTGCTTTTGTGCGCACTACCACCTCTTACAATAAAAATAAAAAAGGAATAGTCTCTTACGCGAAACAATGGCAAGAGACTGATATTTGTTGTTACTTACCCTGCTGCTTTGTTTGATAATGATCAACAAGAACCCAACAGACTGTGCATGATAGAAGATGTTCTGAACTAGAGTTTAGGGAAAATTTTTCTCCATTTGAAAATATTTGCAGACGCCTCTTTAGTACATTACATTCTGCACAGAAATTAGAGTCATCTTAGATTTAAAAATCTAGTCAACTGCCGTGTTTCATTTCTGACTGTCACTATTAGGCATAACAATAATACAAATATAAACATGACACGATATGCATATTCTTCCGCGTTTGCTGTTGTCTCAATCTAGTTTCTTAGTTTATTAGGCAGACAGGATTTAAATGAGACAAGCAGCAAACACGAAACAATACGTGGCAAAATGTTTATATTCGTATTATTCTTATGGTCAAGAGAATACTGCATGTGATTCACAATTCATAAAAGTTCCTGTAACAGCCATCTCTTCTCACAGGTAGGAAAAAATTCAGAACGTAGAGTGGGCCATATTGAGAAACATCCTGAACAGTCTTGCCATTCCGATTTTCCTAGTACATTAAAATGCTAATACATTTGTATTTACTTCATTGGATAATGAATGAAAATGCAGTGGTCAGAACTCGAGGCAGAGAAAAAAGCTCGTCTTCCACTTTTTTTTTTTTTAATTTATTTACTGACGCAGAGGTTTTGGCGCCAGTATTTATCTTTGTGCCTGCAAAGCATGCCTGTGTAGCGCTACATATATTCAACAGCAGAAGTTAGTTGTGGCGGCACCTACCAACATTTTTCAGAACTTCCGCTTATTTTGCACTTGATGCTAAGCCGCAGGCGGTTTTTTGGATTACAAAAACCGGAAAAAAAGTGTGGCTTAGATTCGAGTAAATATGGTAATAGGCAGTATCTAATATATACGAAGAAGGGCAGCACAAATGATTATGGATTTGTTTGACTACTAGCAGAGTGTCCCGTAAATGCCTAAAAAACTGAACTGGCAGAAGCTTTAAGAGAGGTGAACTATCCCAAAACATCCACTTACAAAATTCTAAAAAACGAGTGCTGAGTGAAGATTCAAGAGACACTACCACCTCATGTATTACTCACATACAGACCATAAAGACGAGATTAAACTAATTACAGTTTGTACAGACATGTTTAAATAGTCATTCTTTACATGATTCATAGGCTAGCTGAATGGGAAGAAAACTTGTGGTACAACGCGAAGTAACCTCTTCAATACACACTGATATGCAGGGTATGAATTTACAACCACTTTAACATTTGCAGTCAGTGTCCACTTTATATTATGGGGATAGTCATCATCATTTGCTTAGTTTCTGACTTTTTTAATTGGATAAAAAAAATTTCTTTGAAACTTGTCATATCAACACAAACTGTGAGATTTTACAATGGTATACTCATGTAAACTATACTTTTAAAATGAAACATATTCCCCTCTGAGAGCAAATTGGCTTAAAATCTTACTTCAAATGTTAAACAATGGAAAATCCATGATGGAATGTAACAATACCAGAGAAGTGTGTGCCCAGCTCTCTGAGACTGCAGGTGCAGGTTGTGTGTGTGTGTGTGTGTGTGTGTGTGTGTGTGTGTGTGTGTGTGTGTGTGTGTGCGCGCGCGCGCTGCCTTAATGGCCAAAAGCTTTAATTGTGTGAATCTTTTTATTGTGCCTATCATGACTCAGCATCTCCTCTATAAGGTGAGTAGCAACTTTTCTGATATTGTTACTTCAAATGTTGTGTGATGTTTTACTCAATATTCTTGTTTTCTTCCCTTAGTAACTATTCGTAAGAGATTTACTAGCCTTTCCCCAATTAACACAAAGCCCACAGCCCCTCAGGACAGAGAAGTTCTGCCTCTACAGTGGCCCACCTTTCAGAAAGAAAGAGTACAGGAAACAGTAAAGTTAATAATTTTCGAACGTTATCACATAACGTAAATTCATAGGAACAATTCTGCAGTATATATACCCATTTTATGCTCAATTATACAAAGCTACACAGCCCCTTTGAAGAAATTTGTGCACATGATCAAAACTTCCAATAGAATTCATTTACAGATTTAATTAAGATATATACAAAGTACAAAGCGTAGTAATGTACAATTTGTTTCTGCAATGCAGAAGATATGAGAAATCATTCGTATTTTATTCAAAAGGATAGCTCATGATAGTAAAGACTTTCTGAAAACATCAAAAATTTTGCTTGAAAAACTTACTAGTTTAAGACAAAAGTTAAAACCATTATACTGATTTCTATTTACACAACTAAAGAAAATATCACATTGGCCAGTTTTCTCCTAGATAATGAATGTCACCTTTACTCTGTACATAATTCAGATTTTAATGCAAAAATAGTTCAGTATCCCATGACAACAGCTACAAGAGTTAAACTGTAACTGAATTAACTTCCATAGTTTAGAAATTTTCCCAAATAACTTCAAAATTTGAGGACCTTTGTAATTAGCCCCTGTTAACATTTAATGTGTCACTGCCAACCTAACCTATAACATTACAAACCAATTAGAATATCAGTGTGCTTAGAAAATTGGACAAATGGTATCTCAAAATGTGGTGATTCACAATAAAGGTGCTCGCAACACACGCCAGTGAACAGAACAGTGTCCTACAATGCCTCCCCCCCCCCCCCCCCCCATTTCAGACTACTTCCAATACTACACACAAGTGGAAAAGAGCACATTTATAATAAATGTTTTGAAGGTATTAATACCATGAAATGATGCACCCAAAAAATTATGTCCTACAAGGACTGCCACAAGTAGTATGAGATTACATTATATATGCCTTTGGGTAAATAATTTTCAATATCTTCTGGGGTAAATCAATACATTAACCAATTACACAATATTTCACAGCTGATGTGAAGTTTGTAACAAATATCAAACTCTGAACTAAAAACAAGATAATTCATGACCCTAACGCAAACTGAAGTTTTTATTTCAAATTTAACATGAAAATAAAGTTTTTTTCCACACACACTACAGTGTATTAACAAAAGATTGTGTACTGACAAACACGAGATTTTACATTAGTATATCCTAGCTGTTCCTTCAGATGTGCACAAAACAGAGAATAATAGCAATGTGCGTTTCACAAGCATAATTACCGAGATACCACTTCCTTTTATATAGTTCCCACTATGTACATGATGGCTAATAGAAACATGTTTCATATTAAGGAGCAAGTAAAAACACTGAGATTACATTCTTGGTATTGCTGCATGACTACAAATATTTTCACATGTGTGAGATGTACATTACATGTCAAGCTACCACAGTGTCAATGTACAACTTTTTACCGAGACAATTATTTCAACAAATAAAACCTGGTATAACAGGCAAAAGGTTTATAGACAGTTTGCTAACATATGTTATAAGGGCATGCATAAGAGTAATGGTGGAAAACAAGGTTAAAGTATGAACAGTATCATAATGTGTATATAGTAAATATTCAAAAGAAACTAACAATTGAAAGTTGATGTTTACACAGCCTGACAACATATGCCACGTACTATTGTGAGAATCACAGATTGAACAAAAATCCATAAAGAAATTATAAAACATGGCTAACAGCTTTCACATTCATTCACACAATAGCGCAAACAGGATCACATTTTAAGTATTTTAAAAGTATATAGTAAAGGTGTGTGTTATAGCCAGGTTCTACAATATTACATATGTGACACGCTTAAAACTGAAAGCCATATTCCAACATGGAACTCATAATGAATTGCCACAAATGGATAACTTAAATTCATTACAAATGATAATTTGAATCAAATTTTATTGTTTAGCTCTATTCTTTGGAGATAAATATGCTCAATAATATGTTACAGACTAATTTCAATAGTAAATACAAACAACACAACAGCTGAGTAAATATATTACTCGCAGACTCAACTATAATTATGAATCCCGTTGTGTCCCCTCATAAATGAAGTAGTTTAACATTTTGTGCCCTCCAGAGGATCAGCACTTGTTTTTCAAAAATACAAAGGAGGTCTTCCAACTGTGGCAATCTAGAGAAAATATTAGGATTTAACATAAAATGTACAAAGTACAATTCTATAAGTATTTATAAAGAAGACTCTACAGACTGAATGATCTTGTAATCCTACCCTTCTCAGCCAACTGGACAAGAAAAAGCCGCTTGTGTTCTTTTGGCTTAGTGATGTGAGGAGGGACATAAGGATACTGTGGCGGTTCGAAGTTTGGCCTCCACCAGTTGCCTATTGTGTCCTCTATTACCCAGTCCTGCTTCACACCATCTTGCCTGCCAAGTGTCTGTAAGCAATCAACATTAAACAAAAATCCTAACCTGTCTAAAAAAACAAATTGAAAAAGAATCTGCTGTAACAGTCCAACAAAAAATACAATGAACATTTCAAGTTAACCACTAATTTCCTGGTAATATTAATTTTACAAAATAAATTAGCAGAACAGGTTAGTTGCTATGCAGAAACATTACACTTCTGCAAAGCAACTGCTGTTTACAAATAGTTGCTATACAATAATCATTCCACCAAACTAAAGTCTAGCAAATTTAATCAGTGTGAAATTACATAAACATAATATTGGAGTCATGTGTAAAGTATGTTGTCAGTAAAGTGATATATTTATTTACAAGTAATGTACATTTGTTTATTAGTATTTAGAGCTTTTAGAGATTAATAATGTATAAAATGCAACAAAACATAACAGGCAATGTGTAAGAGAGTTTTGCACACAATGCCAATGAAATGTGTGAAACAGACTGTTTGTACACGAACAAACATTCCAAGGAAAAGAAGATGGAAAGCTGTATTGTTGAAAATTAAATTCATTTCCATTTGGAAAGACAATGAAAAAAAAAATTCTATTAACAACCAATTGAAACACACACATTTTAAACCAACTGTGCAAATCTATTCTTTGTGAGAGGAACAAAGTGCTTTCAAACACATCAATATGAAAATTGGTACCTCTCAAGGGATTTGCAAATTATGCATAAAACGCTAGCAAGCTATCAGAACTGAATTACTGAAACAATGCACAAGCAGGTCATAACTCAGAGAGAGGGAGGGAGGGAGGGAGGGGGAGGGAGGAGGGGAGAGGGGGGGGGGAGGGAGAGAGAGAGAGAGGGGGGGGGGGAGGTTAAGAGGGGGAGGGAGGCAGGAAGAAGGGATAGGAAGGGATGAATTTATGGGGAAAAGAAAAGGAAATAAAACAGGGGTGAGGGGAAGCAGATAGCAGAGGGCTGGTAGAGTGGTGATAGTAAGGAGGGAGAAGGTTAAGGGTAGGACTAGGGAGAGGAATATAATAATTAGAGATATATATCACTCACACTACTTCCTAACTATCCCCTTTTGCCTTTAACTATCTTTTTCTGTTTGTACAATTCGACAAATGCGCATGCTGACAATTTCTCAAAACATATGCTTCACCAACTCAATTATGAGGCTTCTCTCCAATGACCGAAGTACATGAACCAATAATTGCAAGGTGCTCATTGCTATCTTGTTTAGTGGCTGAGTACTATGACTTGGTAACCAAACATTTCAAATAATTTTGTAGATAATTTATGGTGCGAAGGGAACAATTCACCAAATCGTTCAGGTGCTTGGTCGTCAATACACACACAAAACAGTTAACTTTGCTGAACAGCTGGTTGGTGGCCTTTCCCCATATAAAATTTTCTGAAGTTGCAGTAAGCTGTTTCTGACATGAGTCCATCAAGCAATTTGACTATGAATGAACGGCTATCGCCAAATTGTGACCTAGAGTGGAGTTTACCACCTAATGTCAGAACACACTGTCAACCACGACATGCTCAATTTCTGTCACTGTTTCCCAGCCCATGCCATCTCCATGCCCCCTCCCCCAAGACAACCTCCTCTGAATTAGATACAAGTGTAAGTTGTTTTCCATACCAGGTACCACAGCAACAAATTTATACAAGCAAGTCCATCTTTCACCTTGGTTATATTATGACCAATCATTTATTCCACACAATCAGCTGATTCTGGCGATATTTGTAAGTGCTTGCTCATAACCTTCTAATTTTACAGGCAGCCTTTGTGGGTGAATATAATGTTGGCCAGTCATTTAAATACATCCCTTGAGTCTACTACTACAGTATTTATACAGGATGTAACTAATTTCCCTTTCAGACTTTGATGGCAGATTCCTTACACCAAGACAAGAAAAATTCTAGTAAACTTGGACTCAAAAAACACACATCTCAAGAGCTATGAGCACTTATACAGTAGATGTGTTTCACAACAGCCAATATGAGCTAGTGCTCATAGCTCTCAATATGTGCATTTTAGAGCTCATGTTTACTACACCTTTTTTGTTTTACTGTATGGAATCAGTCTCCCCAAGTCTGCATACTTATATGACACTTGTACATTTGTTTACACACCCACACAGGGTAAATGGGTTACTCCTTGTGACAACATTACTCCTAGTCAAATCAACAAGTGCTGAAACATGTCCTCCTTAAATTTACTTGAAATTAAGTGTGACAATATATGAAAAGGGTAGATTGTTACTTACCATATAGCAAAGACATTAAGTTGCAGACATGCACGACAATATGACTACTAAACAAGTAAGCTTCCGGACAGAAGGGCTTCTTCTTAAAGACAGGTGCTCGCCCGCACACCTGACTACTGTTTCTAACAGCCGAGGGCACACTACAAGCAACTGCACATGATGGGAGAAGCAATCTTGATGGTGAGGTGGGGACAAGGAGGAGGCTGGGGCAGGGAGGGGGGCGGGAGGGGGGGGGGGGAGTGGAGCGTACAGGTGGGGGACAGTAAAGTGCTGTTTGTAGGAGCATAAAGGGATGAAGTGGAGAAGGGGTAGGGCAACTAGTTGCAATTGGGAGGTTAAACAGAAGGCTGGGGAGGGCAGAAAAGGAGATAAGTAACCAAACTGTGGATGCTTTGGTGGAACACAAGGCTGTGGAGTGGGAACAGGAAAGGGTATAGGTGGCTGAAGGCCAATGACTCATTAAAGTTGAGGACAGGCTGGTTATGAGAAAGTAGTATACATTGCATGGACAGTTTCCACCTGTGCAATTGCTCACCGCCCAGATTGCTTGCAGTCTGGCCTTGGCAGCCAGAGCCAGTGCTGTCACACACAAGGGCACGTATTTAGTAGTCTTTTTGCATGCCCGTACGGGGTGTATTTGGGGGAAAGGGAAAAAAGTTTCCAAATTTTCCAGTTAAACTATAACCGTCATGCAGTGGAGGCTCGCAAGTATACATTCTGGGTGTTTACAAACTTTCAGATTCAGAAAAATGTGAGTGTGAAATTAACAGCATCTGCTGCAGAACAGTTAAGCTTACCAACAAGTTTATATAACTACAGCTAGTGCTGATAAAAACAACAGTAATAATAATGTGTGTAACTTATCTAACAAAAGAAAGAATTTAATGATGATGTAAATAAAATAGAAAGAAACTTCCACATGGGAAAATGTCTGCTTGTGTCTGTGTATGTATGGATGGATATATATGTGCGTGTGCGTATATACCTATCCTTTTTTTTCCCCCCTAAGGTAAGTCTTTCCGCTCCCGGGATTGGAATGACTCCTTACCCTCTCCCTTAAAACCCACATCCTTTCATCTTTCCTTTTCCTTCCCTCTTTCCTGACGAAGCAGCCGCCGGTTGCGAAAGCTCGAAATTCTGTGTGTGTGTTTTGTTCATTGTGCCTGTCTGCCGGCGCTTTCCCGCTTGGTAAGTCTTGGAATCTTTGTTTTTAATATAAAAGAAAGAATTTTTTGTTTTGTACATAATTAAGTACAGTTTAGGGCAATAATGAAATTATGTGTAACCTTTCGCAGCTCTCCATTTCGCATTTTTGTGTGAGTGGGAGCTTTCGTGATTCTCCATTTTTTTTTTTTGGACAAATGTACAAGATCTCTAACAGATGTATTTGTTCACAAATGTACTACCAGGCTGAATATCAGATATTCTTACACTGCACCCGCGCAAACTGTACACTTCCTTGTCAAACGTTCACTTGTAGTCATGCTGATTTGACTGCCACTCTCTCTCTCTCTCTCTCTCTCTCTCTCTCTCTCTCTCTCTCTCTCTCTATAAAAAAAAACTGTTATTCCTGGCAGATAAAAGCTGTGTGCCGGACCAATACTCTAACTCAGGACAGTTGCCTTTTGCGTTCAAGTGCTCTATCGGCCGAGCTACCCACGGACATTTCACAACCCATCCTCACAGCTTCACTTTTCTGTTAGCAGTTAAAAGAAGATTAAACATAGTTTACATTTACACTGCACACAAAAGCCGATTCTCGCACAGTAAACAACCAACTCCAAACACAAAGTGCCATTTGTGGAAATGATTAAACTCAAGTAGTACTGTCTACCAACATGATCACTTGACTAGAATACAAATGAGGTGCTGAGAACTATAAGGGCCTAAAGCACACGGCTGTCAGCCCCACATTTATATGAGTGTCAGAGAAACCAGTGATACGGCTTTCTTGAATTTTCATATATACAATGTGGGCCTACAGTGAAGATAAAACATGGCTCACCATAAGATCAATAGATTTCAGAAGTATGAATAAATGCTACTATCTCTCAACTGACGGTGATGTGCTTTAGGTCTTTATGATTCTCACAAGGGAAACACCCTATCGCACCCCCCTCCTCAGAGCCATGGTGTTGTGGTTAAGCGGTGACAGAGTTGGACTACAAAGCAGACAAGCCTGCGTTCAAAGCTCGAGTACGTATTTTTCCTCCATCTCCCACCACAAAAATTATGAACTGACTGTCCGGTCATCAATGAGTTTTGTTCATTGCCAAATTTATGCCTGTGTCATGGTGCAACGTTCATTAGCAACAGTGACGATTAAATAAGAGACCTAAAATGAATGTTGATTCTGCAGAACTACTCTACTAGCAGCTGAAAGGAAGTGGCTTTTGAATAGAGCTAGCTGTGCACATCGTGAACCATGCATGTTGTTTATCAAAACTATAAGTATTTGACCCGTAAATCACTTAGCACAGTCAAAGCATAGGATACATGACGTAGTCGGCCAATAATATCATTGTTAAGTTGCGCAAACACACAAATAGGAAAAGTTAATGGTTCAAATTAATATACTACAGCTACAAAAGCTCAGATTTCATAAATATTGGCCATCAAAACTTTTTTGCCTCTTTTTCTGATAGCGATTAGGCAGGGCCCTAAGAACACAGATTAAATTGCATTAACTGAATATTTCTGACAGCTACAATTAAAAATTTATCTGCTGTGCATCGAACATTACATGGTTTACCTGGCTGAGTATATGTTTCATTGACCACTTCGACTTGTCCACAGGAAAGCCAATTACGTGGGCAATTTCACAAGAACTCTCTTCGCACTTTTTTTTTATTTTAACACTTTGCTATAGCGTAATTTGTAATCTGTAATCTATGAAAGATCTAAAATAAATATGAAAAAGTAAAATTGTACTAGGTCTTTTTAGTGTGAGTTATGCTTTAAGATATATCAAATATAAATATGCTGTTGAAATATTAAATAACGGTATAAATGGCTTGTCTTCTGGGCCTGAAATATTTCTAAGTGACTGGTCCTCAGTGTTAGGTTTTGAATGAGAGTCTAATGCTTCACAATTTAAGACATTTATTACACATTCTCACACATAATTCATCTTGGGTAAAAGGAAATTTACTTTGAAAGTAACAATTCTCAAACCACCATTCACAATATTTTCCTGTGATCTACTAGGAATGTAAACAGTTATGTCACCATGCTCATCGAAATGAGACCCAGGCTAAAGACATTGAAAGCAGTTTTTTGTTACAAAGTATTGCATAGCCTTTGACACTTTTGCTGTCGGTCGACGCTTGTGTGTGCACACTGTGTTTTGTTGTTGTAAATGGCGCATTTTCTTTGCCAATCAAGTTTTATTCTTTTATTATTCTCTGGTTTATGTTTTATTGCTGCAGTATTATTTTACATTTGTCAGCTAAAGTAAAATTCATTGTTAGGGTTATCTATTAACTGAAAACTAAAACAATGAAACAATTCCTAAAAGCCTAAAAAATTTCCAGGTTTTTCCCAAGGGCTTATAGCCACTGAGGTAGTATTTGTGGACAGTAACATACAACATTTTTTCAGATTTTCTGGCAAAAGGGTAATTAGTGCTAAAATATAAGTAAAAATATACCAAATGTTGACTTGCAGAACACTATTGATTTGTTCACAATTTGTGTTCCAATTAAGCTAGACCTATGAATCTGCGTTCACTCAAAAACTCTTTTATATGATCTACAACACAAGCATTGTTAATGAATTTTGGAAACTGTATTTTTAAAATTCAAGAAGATTAGAGGGAAAGATATTGTTTTCCTCTGTTTTCTGAAAATTTCAATTGGGACAAGCATGGGATCACTATCTAAAGTAATTTCACATTTATCATGACAATGTTGCTGTGTGTTGTGTTAAAAGTCCAACTTGACACACCAAAAAATTTAGTAATAAAGCAAGCAAAATACATTACTTCCCCGACAGAGTGACAGCCCAGTATATTAATAAAAACAAAATCAACTTGTGCTATCATAAAGATGATTTCCATATTGAAACCCAGTGACATTTTGAATCACCCCTCATGGTAACGAAGCCAGCGATCATTGTCGACGGAGCAGTCAAGCGACTAGCTACCTGAACATGCCTACAACATCTTACACTGATTAAATTTTGACACCTAAAAACTGTCTGCCAAGGATAATGTGGAAGGGATTAATTTCAAATACACTACTATAGAAGATCGCGAAAAAGAAGGATTGAAACTTACAGACAGATTTGAGAAATGCTACACAATTTTAAGGACACAAAAGCTTTACACCTTTTTCCCCTAAGCAAGAATGGAATAATAAAAGTTTATTTGAACTATAATGAAAGTATAGTTGAACTGTTGACAGTAATCCAAATTCATTTGCCATCAAAGGAGATATTGATTATGAAAATAGTGGACACTGGTGGTTTAAACAAATCAGGAAAAGGATGAAATCGCAGTTTGCGTCTTACAACCACAACTTTCACATTCCTACTCATGCAGACATTATTTCCCTAATCAGCAGGGAAGTAAAACTTATCATAGCCCTCAAACTGCTACAGGGCAAACCTATACATTCTCCCAGCCATAAACAGTGATGTACAACAAACTGACTGGCTAGAAGCATAATTAGTCGGACTGACATGACTTACCTCAGTAACTAGAACTAATAATGGATTTTAAGCAAATCTCTCGTATTCAGCTGTATTGATTATTTGTGAGCGTTTGCAACTCTAATTTTTAAATTAAACAATGATGAAGGCAAATATTGCTTACAATCTATTATAAGATATATCCACATTTAACTGCAATGACACACAGCCGATGAAGTAAACTTAATATTTGAAATCAATTTTTGAGGGAGTTTTACAGCATAATCTTAAAGTTACTTTTTACAGTGACCCCAAAAGTCCCTTAAAAAGAGCTTTCCAACAAACTCAGTTTCAATGTTTTAGCTTAATTAGAACACAAGATGTGAACAAATCAACAATACTCTGCAAGTAAAAAAATTTTTTTTGAGCACCCATAATTCAGTAACCTTTTACCAGATAAATATGAAAAAAAAAGTTTCATGTTATTCATGAATACTACAAGCATACTTAATTTCAAATAAATCCAAGAGGATCAAGTTGAAGAATCATACTTTCATTTGATGACTCAAATGTAAAATTTCGAGGTTATCAATAAGCACTTAATGATTCACAGCCAAAACCAGGTGACTGTGTGAAGTAAATAAACAATTATAATGGAGTCAATGTGGAAAACAATGTTCTTTTATACAGATGGGAGTTGAATTTGCTTGTTGCGACCCATCCTTTGATTCCGTGGTCATCCTGGTCTCAGTTTGCCCGTACACCATACCCACCTCTGCCCTTGCCCCTGCCCAATAACCCAAATTTCATTTGCCCTCCACTCTCAACCTTTTCACCACAGTCTCGCTCTTCTCTCAATCGCACCTCCACATCATTGTGCGCGCATTGTGTACAATTCTTCATGTCTGTAGCCAGGACAAGCTCACCAGTGCCCTATTCCTGCCCCATGAACCTGCTGTCTCTTCTTCCCAGCTATCAGCTGCCCTGACCTCACTCTTGTTCCCACTCCCTGCCCTTGACATTGGCTCACCTCAGTCTAACTGCAGTGCCAGCATAATGTGTGTGTACTTTATTACTCCGAAGGATGATTTGGCAAAGCCAGCAAAGGCTTCCAGCCCTGTTTATGTGACTACTGACGACTCAGCAAAACAGCTACTTGATGAGTTGTTAGTTTTACTCCTTAAATTACTTTTCTTCCACCAAATAACATTATGACACATTGTTGTCCTATTTAGGATCTGCAAGCCCAGAACCAGTCCCTTACTGCCTTCTTTTCACTATGTCACAATTGGAATAGTGATTACAGTCTCATCAATTTTAATAATTTGACTTACTATTTTGCACAGAATATTTAACATTTTTTTCCTTAAGGCATACAAAAAACACAAGCTAGTGCATGGCAGAGTTTATTGTGAGTTTCAAACTAATATACATTTTGTTCTAGAAGAACATTTTTTTTTATTTTTTTTTTTACAATATTCTATCGCAGTTAAGAATTATTAGTATCCGAGATGTAATAATGACATATGTATGGAGTATTATTCTCCACAGAATTGAGAAATTTTTGCAGCAAAAATAAAAACCACAGTTAGTCAAACCAGTCTGGAGAAAACTCTTCCATAAGTGGCTAATGTCCTCTTAGTGGAGAAAAATACACTATGTGAAAATTCCAATAAACAGACAAACTAAAGACATCTAAAATGTAAGTTAACCAAATACAAAAGCAAAATAACATAATGGTACACAATTTTGCAGTACCTCACTTACACCAATACTGTGCTCTTTCTGTATTTCTGCTCTAAATATTTCAGAAATATTCCTAAAATTACAATTGGTTTTAAGAATTTCAATATACATGACACTTTAGTAATACGATCATGTAACCATATTTATTTTGTATTGATTACAATTTTTTATTATGGAGCAGAAAAGTTTCAATTTTTTCAAATTATTTTAGCACACTATCACCTTGTTACAAAGTTTTCCACTTCCACACGAACCAACCTGCATACACTTAATAGACTACAATCATTAGTAAAACAATTCATATTATGGTTACAATAGCACTACATGCACCGTCATCTATTCTACAGTATATTCTACAGTATATAGAATTATCAATAATGCTGCAAATTATCTTATACAGATTACAGCTACAGACAAACTTACTGAAGTAACAGCTCTAATACATACCTGTTTCTTCCTATTCTTTGAGAAAATTTAACCCATCGAGAACTCTTAGGTGTTTCATAAGAGTAAAGTATAATAAAAAGGTGCCCACTACGAAAGATGTTGAAGTTGCTCCATACCCTGTTTATGGGACCTTTTTTTTGGGAGGGGGTGGGGTGAGGGGGGGTTGTGAGGTGCTACTTCCACGTGCTGCAATATGCATTTGCAATCAAGTAAGATCTTACAGATGATCAACACACAACATCTGACTCATGTCAATACATTAATAGTGTGTGTGTGTGTGTGTGTGTGTGTGTGTGTGTGAGAGAGAGAGAGAGAGAGAGAGAGAGAGAGAGAGAGAGAGAGAGAGAAATTACAGCAACACTTCTATTAAGATTTCAATTACCATTTCCAAAACAATGAACAAAATTTTACACTTCAGTAATTACTACAATTTAAAAAGTTGTAGTTCTAAGTAAAAGTGTAATCCATTGTAGCAGCATCTTAGTATGCACGAATGTCTGATAGTCCTATTTTTCTTATTAAGTATGTATAAACAGGAAACATAAATTCACAGCAATTAAATGAACTATATCTCAAATTACTAAAGAGAGCTAAATCATCAGAGGAAGACAAGTAAGTTCCACAAATACATTTAAGTATATTACACATGAATAATGCAAACAAACTGGAACAGCAGACATGTTTAATAGTATCTTTTCACATTTATATTACATATAACATGTGCAAGTACAACAACGCATGTTACATCCATTTCTACATAACAGCTATCCTTCAGCCAGAAAATTCTGCCTGATGAAGTTGGAATTATACACAAGTTCTGTATCCATATACATGTCCAACAACAGTTTACTTTGGCATGTATGGCTTGAGTAACAAAATACGAAATAGCAACAAACATAACAGAAATATTTAATATCGTCACTGCTGTTACTGGATTTTACCCTACAAATAACTCAATATTACGATATGTAAATGCAGTATCTTTACAAGGTTCTGACTAATCTAGTGATAACATATGAATAATACAGTCTTCAATAGGCATTAAAATACTTCAGCCAACTCACACGCTATGGTACAAATCTTTTTAATGCTGCTGCTTCACTGTTACGTCCTTTGCTAATTATTAATCAAACTTTATGATGAATTACAAACATTATTTATACTAGCCAAAACCAACTCTCTGGAAACAAAATTCACCAGACATTCTGGAATCTTAAAACCTGTAACAATCTGCCCTTGTCCAGTACAAAGAATGGACACTTTTAGAAGCCTCCGCATTGTATACAGCTCTTTAAAGTGTATTTTTTTGCACTAATTTGTAAGACTTCACTATTTCATTAAGCGTATATTTTCAGTGAAACTATCTCCCACTGACAAGAGTGTGACAATTGGTCAAACTGAAGGATGCAAGTAAAATCAAACTCAAGGAATGGCTTTCACAGTCAGAAGATTTGCCTTTGGCAGACAGTGGAATAATGGACAACACAATTTATATGCACAGTAAAACCATGTTTTCACACGCGCTGAGGCTGACTATGGAATACATAAATGCATTCAAATGTAAATCATAATTAAAATAGCAAAAAACGGAGTGAAGCACAAATAAGAGAAACATTCAGTTGGATACTAGTAAATTTACATGGTTACCAGACAGACTTTTAGATTTTGCTGAAGTGTACTTCAAAAATAACTGTGCCATCTATCACATTAGAAGGCAGTTTTAACAGTTGTTAGTCACTTGAGGTGCCACATAGCAAGGAAATATCACAGGCTGGAAAATGCTGAGGGAAAGAGTTTCTTCATTATGTCCTGAAGTGTCTCAGACTGAATGAAACATCCAATGTAAATATATTACAATTGTGGGCAGACCCGGAAAAGAAATTTATTTTCTACCATTTGGTCAATTTTGAACAAGTTTCTAAAATTTCATCCTTCTAAGATTTTGTTTCAAACAAGTGTTAGTAGTGACTATGGTGAAGTGAATATCGGTGAATAAATTGTCTAATGAAGGGCTAATTATACTGTGCAGCACCTCAGTTTTTACTTTACAGGCCAACACACTAACAATACTTATTAAACCTTTTATGCAGACAGCTATCACAAGTAACACTAACACAGCAACAATATTTTAACCACACTTATTCTTCAGATTCATCACACATGGTTTCAAGAAGGTGAGTACACACCATCTCATACAACTTCTAAATCCGTCAAAAATTCTATTTAAATTTATTACTGTCCTTTCCAGGTTTCTACTCCACAGCAGTACAATGAATGACATTACTCAAACTGATGTACGAATATGAATAAAATACATTTACTGTGGACTTGAGGATGTGTTAACCTTAAAGACAGCAACTAATCCAGAGGGAAATAACTTGCCAACTGTGGTATATTGTCATCTCATGGTGTGATTTGTCATTTACAAGCACAGAAAATCGATCTGTGATATTAACAGCAGAAAATAAGATATTAACAGCAAGTTACTTTACAGCTTGGCAAACATCATCAGGGTAGTCTATGATTTAACACATAATGAACATCTTTAAGTAAAGATAAAAATGTAGAAATTTGTAAAAGAAATTCTAACTTTCGCCTGATCTTAGGACTAACTGGACCATCGACAAGCAATGCATGAGTCTGTTCTTTGGTAATTTAACAGTCTCTAATTTATGACTAGCTACTTCAGATTCCATAGAATCTATAATATAGCCAGGATCAAAGAAGTCGTGCCACTGTATGAGACATTC
Organism: Schistocerca gregaria; assembly: GCF_023897955.1. Classification (NCBI taxonomy): domain Eukaryota; kingdom Metazoa; phylum Arthropoda; class Insecta; order Orthoptera; family Acrididae; genus Schistocerca; species Schistocerca gregaria. The sequence goes on from NC_064920.1 coordinate 503,566,620, forward strand.
ATTGAGAAACATAGGACCTCAACATCTTCCTTTCACATGTCACATGTGGCGGAATTATTGCTGTAATAAAAGGAAAAATGTTAAGGGTTCAATGTAAACTTATTTCATGGTATTTTTGAAATTTTTAAACATACTCTTTGCAATAGCTTTTGTTACTGTGTAGTTCACATCCTGTGAATAAACCATTGGTAAATGAGACTGCTTTGGTAGAATTTCATACTTTCACAATAAGTTATGGGTCCACGCAACGCCAAAATGAACAAAACACAGTTTTAGAAGAAGATTGACTCAATCCTATGAATATACCTTTTTTTTGTCGGAAATTCTTCCAGTAACAGGAACCTTCTGTAAGAACATGGCTACCAATGGCATAAAAATACAGCAAAATGAAGATGCACCAATTCTGATAGAGAAGACAGGTTGTTCAACAACTGGACTTGGGGCGAAGTACTATTGATGGAAAGAACCAGTTGGCTGATCTACAAAGCCACTTGTGATGAGCGACATAGCTATTACTTAACATGGATTATACTCAAAACGACAAGCAATATTGGACCTACGTCGGTCATTTCTCAGCTTTATAAATGTATTACAACATTTGTCTTTAATGTTTGTCATCTGTATAAAAGTACTATATGATGCTTTTGCTACCACAGAAAAACAAATGGCAGCAATTGTTACTCATTTAGATAGGAAAGGAACACAGACAACATTGTGTGTTACTTGTTCTGGGAAGTTTGCATTTCTGCAGTTGCCATGTGCTGTGCCTCATAAGGTCACACACTGTGGAAAGTCTCAATTGCTGTACAGCACACATTTTGTATTTATTTTCAAAACGGCATCACAAAAAATGCGAAATGGGCTAGGTAAAGATCTAATTTCCCAAAAGCCAAAAAAATGAAACACTTATTTCACAGGCTAGACCATTTAATGTTCTTGAAATGAAACAGACACTAGGAATGTACTTCCTCTGCCAACAAAACACAAAATGACAGCATCCAATGTCAATGCTAGTGCTAACTTTTTACGATGCCAATTTTAAATTCTTATGTTTTATATAAAAGCAGATGCCTACTAGCAAATATCTGGTAGAATTCATTACTGAACTGGCAGAGGAACTGGTGGATGAAGGAGGCCTTGTTGAATCACCTACTGAAATTCACTCAAACAGACTTAGCACATGATAATTTCCTAAATTTATTCCAATTGAGGAATTGTCCAAAAGGTCTCAGAAGAAATATAAGGTTTCCACAGAACGAAACAAGGTAAGATGTGGGAAAGTGGGAAGAAAAGATGTAAGTTGTACCAAAGAATCCAACAGAAATACAGGAGTAAGAGGACTCAGATAATAGTGTGGATCCACCTAATTTAGAAAAGGTGAGAAATGCAAAGAGAAAGGCAGCAGGAACAGACAGCAGTCCAGCAGAACTTTACAAGCAAGGAGGCTCTGAACTGGAAATGAACATCCTGAAAATGGTTAAACTAATAGGGGAAGAAGCAAAAATGCCTCAGCGTGGAGGAGGGGGTTATATGCTCCATATATAAGAAAGAATGCCAGATGGAATGTAGTAACTGTAGAGGGATCACACTGCTTAATCTAGGACATAAAAACCTCTCTAACATTCTGTATGACTGACTCTTTCCAATAATAGTGAGGGAAACAGGGCTGTACCAATATGGATTTATCCCTTGTAAGCCAACTATCAATCAGATGATGATGAAGGTTTCTCGGGTCGCCAGCCGGGTGGTAGTGTTGATATCTCACAATGTTTTGGGAAGTGTCATACTACCCATCTTCTGGTGAAGTGTCAAGATTCACAGAGAGCGAGCTACTTAATGTGCGCGTTCAGTTATTGGTGTAAGCATTCTGTCTGCGTCCGCGGCGGAGGACGTTGACGGGCCTGCTCCCGACGGATTGCCGCTATTGCAGGGTTCCATGCTGCGCTGAGTTGGTATCCCTCATCTCTGTTGAATCCTTATATCGGCCATAGCAGAACACAGCATAAATGAAGAACACATCTTCAACTTCGAGAACACTAAGGTACTGTGCCAAGCGTCTAGCTTCTAGGAAATCATTATCAGTGAATCCACAGAACTAAGGATTCACGACAATTTGGTCAACAGACATGAGGGATACCAACTCAGTACAGCATGGAACCCTGCGATGACGGCAACCTGTCGGGAGCGCGCCCGTCAACGTCCTCCGCTGCGGAGGCAGACAGAATGCTTACACCGAGAACTGAGCGCGACTGCCTTGGAGAACCGCTATCCCCACCACCGTGTGCATGGTCCACCGTAGCCTCCCGCGGTCTAGTGGAGGGGGTGACCACGCACATAAATAGCCCGCTCTCCACAAATCTCGACACTTTGCCAGAAGATGGGTAGTATGAAACTTTCCAAAACGTCATGAGACATCAACGCTACCACCCGGCTGGAGACCCGAGAAACCTTCATCAACAGTTTATGGCGGGAAAGCCTACAGTCACATATCAACCACATATTTGCCCCTAGACAAATTCTGGAGGGGGAAAAAAAGGGGGGGCTGAACATATTTTTTTATAGATATGGATAGAGAGCAACTGTGTCAAGCTTTAGGTGAATGGGGTATAAACACACACACACACACACACACACACACACACACACACACACACTGATGAGGGTAGTAAGAACCAAAACGAAACACAAAATTGCATAAAAACTGGAGGAATGTTGTCCAATAGTTTGCAAATTAAACATTGAGTACAGCAAGGTGATGCACTGGCATGCCTCCTATTCAACCCCACCTTGGGGAAAGTGATTAGAGAAGCAGATATCCTTAATAGAAGAATGATATTTCATAAATTTGCGCAGATATTGGCTTATGCGGACAACATAAGACACAGTACCAAGAACTCAGAGCAATGGAAGATACATTCACCGCACTTGAAAAGGTGGGCAGAAATATTGAGCAGGAATCAAAATACTTAGCTGCTGGGAATGCGCACGGGAAGAACATGCCAACCAAAGTAATGAGGGGTAGTTATACCTTTGAAAAAGTATAATTTCAAGTCCTGGATTCAATTATAACCAGCTTGAAGGAGACCAATTGCAGCCAATAAAGCTTATTTTGCCTTAACAAAGCTTCTACCTACAAGCCTCCTGGATAAGACCACAAAACTAACCATGTATAAAACACTGATCACACCAGTGCTTACATATGCCTCTGAGACCCGAACTCTGACAGCAAAGGACATTGAATCGCTGGATGCATTCCAGAGAAGGATACCAAGGAGAATAATCAGACCAATTTGCGAAAGGGAAAGATGGAGGAGAAGATACAACCATGAGTTGTACAAAATCTTCAAAGACCAGCCGGTAAGAAGACATGTGAAATCATCTAGGCTGATATGTGCTGGACATGTGGTACAGATGAATGGTACAGAAACACCAAGAAAGATATACCAAGGAAAGTCAGGTTGACAGAGAAAGTGGTTGAGCAAAAAGCAGATGGAATGAGGGAGTGATAGTAAGAATTGGAAAACACTAGCAAGGGACCGGGATAAATGGAAGAAAATAGTTAAAGAGGCCAAGACTGATCGTAAGTTGTGGTGCCGCAGAAGAAGAAGATTGTGAAGAATATGATGTTAGGACCATTTTCCAAAACACTTAAAGAATTTCATGCTGATGCAAAAGTAAACAATTAATTTTCAAAAAGAAACCACATCATCATACATCTAATTTTAGCACCAAAAATTTATGATCTCTCCATTTAGGTAACAAAAGACAAACGTAAAATTTTGTTGTGAAATTACATTTTCATAAATGGTCATAGGTGTATGTATGTTCCAGTCGCAGCATTTCACAGGAAAATAATCTCTCAAACATAATAAACTGACAAATTCTGTGCACGGGAATCTGCCACAAAATTCAGAAAAACTGTGAAAAAACCATAGTTTCACACAGTTGATCGACACCATAGCTAATCACTCCTCAATACATTAGGGGTTCAGTGTGAACTTACTCCATTATATTTTTGAAATTCCTCTGAATTTTATAAAACCCCTTCGTAACTTGGTTTGTTACTGAATAGTTCATATCCTGTGAATAAACTATTTGTAAATGAAACTGATTGTTCAATTATTATTGTTGTCTTCAGTCAAAATACTTGTCTAATGCTGTTCTCCATGCTACTCTATACTGCGCAAGCTGCTTCATCTCAGCAACTACTGCAACATACATCCTTCTGTACCTGCTTGTTGCATTCATCTCTCTACAATTTTTACCCTCCCTCTTCTCTCTAGTACTAAACTTGCGATCCCTTGCCTCAGAATGTGTCCTACCTTATCTTCTAAGATAAGTCGTAGGGTCAGTATAGCATCGCCTGTTCCAACATTTCCCCGAGCTCGGCTTCCACCAATTTTTTTCATTCATCTGTAAAGAATTTGTGTTAGTATTTTGCAGCGGTGACTGGTTAAACTGACAGTTCAGTAACTTTCACACCTGTCCTCACTTGCATTCTTTATGATTGGAATTACTATATTATTCTTTAAGTCTGAAGGTATTTCACCAGTCTCATACATTTTGCTCACCAGATGGTAGAGTTTTGTAGTTTTGGCATGTAGTAAAACTAAATCAGATGATGCAGATGGAATTAGATTAGGAAATGAAACACTTAAAGTAGTAGATGTTTAGCTATTTGGGCAGCAGAATAACTGATGGTCAAAGTAGTGAGGACGTAAAAAGTAGACTGGCAATAGCAAGAAACGCATTTCTGAAGAGAAATTTGTTAATATCGAGTGCAGATTTAGCGTCAGGAAGACTCTTCTGGAAGTATTCACACACAGTGTAGCCATGTATGAAAGTGAAATGTGGACAAACAAATTAGACAAGAAGAGAATACAAGTTTTTGAAATGTGGTGCTACATAAGAATGCTGATGATTACATGGGTAGATCACATAACTAACTAGGAGATGCTGAATAGAACTGGGGAGAAGAAGTATTTGTGGCACAACTTGGCTAGGAGAAGGGATCAGATGGTAGTATACATTCTGAGGCATCAAGGGATCATAAACTTCATACTGAAGGGATGCGTGGAGGGTAAAAATCGTAGAGGGAGATTGGTTGGTTGGTTTAAAAGAGGGGGGAAGGGACCAAACTGCTAGGCCATCGGTCCCTTGTTCCGAATAAAACAATGAGACAAGGGTGAGAAAAAAACAAGACTGACAACACCAAACACTCAGAAAAGAAAAACCACAAGATCGGTGGAAGGGCAACAGACACTTAAATGGAAAAAAGGGGATAAGACAGAAACACGTAGAAGAGATTAAAATGACAAAACAGATAACCATGGCTAGCTGACCATGAGAATAAAAAGGAGAAGCCAGCCACTCTGCAACATATCGAAACAGAGGGACAAAGGACATGCGCTAAAATTTAGATCAAATAAAACCTACCGTCACGTATAAAACATAAAACTAAATTAGCTGATGAGGTGTTGACAGATAAAATTAGCAGCAACGAGTTCGGTAACCAAAAATTTCATTGCAGGGCTGTCAAAGTGGGACAGTGCGCCAGAACATGGGCCACTGTCAACTGGGCACCGCATTGACAATGAGACGAGTCCTCATGGCGCAGGAAGTAGCCGTGGGTCACCCAAGTGTGGCAAAGTGGAGCCGGCAGAGAAGCAGAGTCCCTGTCAGAGGCCTGCATGGAGGACTGCCACATATTCGTAGTCTCCTTAATGGCACGCAGTTTATTGTGTGTGTTGAGACTATGCCATTCCGTCTCCCAAAGCTGAAAAACCTGGTGATGTCAAAACGAACACAGACCAGTAAAAACGAACACAGACCAGTTATTGAAATTCCGATATCCATATGTGGTTTCTGTGTAGCCTGCCAGCATGTTCGTTGCCTGGGATTCTGACATGACCTGGAATCCAGACAAAAACCACTGAACGACTTGACCGTTCCAGGGCATAGTTGGACTCCTGGATGGTTGCTACCAAAGGATGACAACGTTAGCACTGGTCGATTGCTTGTAGGCTGCTCAAGGAATCAGTACACACAGGAAACTGAGTCCCCAGGGTATGAATGAATGTGTTCAAGAGCAAGAGATATAGCCACCGGCTCAGCAGTGAAAACACTGCAGCCATCTGGGAAGGAATGCTGTTCAATATGTCCTCCATGGACATATGCAAAGCCAGTGTGATCATCAGCCATCGGTGTAAACCACTTCGTGGGCTTGGTACGTGTCAAGAATGGAGATGAAGTGGCAGCAGAGAGCTGCAGCCTTAACTGAGTCCTTAGAGCCATGTGAAAGGTCCAGGCAAAGCCGCGGCCTAGGTATACACCATGGAGGCGTATGTGAAGGGACCTCAAGAATAGGTGGTAAAGGCAAGGACTCCAGTTTGGAAAGAAAGAATCAAGACACAAACTGCAAACTGGAAGCTGGAAGCCCTGACCTGGCCCGCAGATGCAGGAGATGAACCACCGTGGGTGGGAAAAGGAGATGGTAATTTGGATGCACAGGATAACCACGAATGTGTGCAACATAATTGGTGAGCTGTTGTGCACACCTGACCTGCAATGGAGGGATTCCAGATTTCACAAGGATGCTGGTCACCAGACAAGCTTCCGTCGAACGTCACAGTTGTGCACTGGGCTGAGTAAACGCAACGCTGAGGGTGCCGCTGAACCATCAACTACACTCCCATAGTGAAGGTGTGATTGAACAAGGGCTCTGTAGAGCTGCTGCAGCTTAGAGCGATCTGCATCGCATTTGGTGTTGCTCAGGCAGTGGAGGGCATTGAGGTGCTCCCAGCACTCCAGCTTAGGCTGATGAATGTGAGGAAGCCAAGTCAATCAAGTGTCAAAAACCAGTCCTAAGCATCAATCTGTGTCTACTACAGTGAGTATATCGTCATTACAGTAAAGTTCTGGTTCCAGATGAATGGTACGATGCCAACAGAAGTGCATAACACACAACTTTGCAGCCGAAAACTGGAAGCTGTGGGCTAGAGCCCATGACTGCACCTTATGGATGGTTCCCTGTAGGTGCCCCTCAATAACACCAGTACTGGTGGAGCAGAACGAAATGCAGAAGGCGTCTGCATACAGATAAAGTGGGATGGACAGCCCTACAGCTGCTGCTAGACTGTTAATGGTCACTAAAAATAGAGATATACTCAATACAGAACCCTGCAGGACCCCATTGTCCTGGATATGGGGTGAACTACGAGAGGCACCAACTTGGACATGGAAAGTACAAAGCGACAGGAAATTTCACCCCACTCGTATAATGTGCCAAGAATTGATGTCGCCATGTGGTGTCATATGCTTTCGTAAATCAAAAAAAGACGGCAACAAGGTGCTGGCGTCTGGAAAAGGCTGTTCGGATGGCAGACTCTAGGGACACAAGATTATCAGTGGCAGGGTGACCCAGGCAGGAGCCACCCTGGCATCGAGCCAATTGGCCATGTGACTCCAGGACACAACCCAACTGTCGACACACCATATGTTCCAGCAGCTTACAAAGAGCATTGGTGAGGCTGATGGGCCAATAGCTTTCCACATCAAGGGTTTTTATCAGGTGTGAGCACTGGTATAATGGTGCTCTCCAGCCAGAGATGGAAAGACGTCATCGCACCAGATCCAGTTTAAGATCACGAGAATATGTCGCTTGTAGTCAGACGAGAAATGTTTGATCATCCGACTGTGGATCCGATCGGGCCCAGGAGTTGTGCCAGGGCAATGTGCAAAGGCACTGAGAAGCTCCCACTCTGTAAATGGGGTGTTATGTGGTTCACTGTAGCGTGTAGTGAACGAGAGGACTTTGTAGAGTGCCCCTTGACTCTTCTAACCACCATCTGGTTTCTGTACAAATCGTAAATAGCCTTTCACACTCTGTATTTTACGTCTGCTACCTTCAGAATTTCATCAAAGAGTATTCAAGTCAACATTGTCAAAAGCTTTCTATAAGTCTACAAATGCTCGAAACACAGGTTTGCCTTTCCTTAAGCTATCTTTCAAGCCAAGTCTAGGGCAGACTGCCTTCATCTCCCTATTTCTACAGTACTGAAAACTGATCTTCCCCGAGGTCACTTCTACCAATTTTTCCATTCTTCTGTAAAAAATTCTTGTTAGTATTTTGCAACCATAACTTACTGAACTGATAGTTTGGTAATTTTCACACCTGTCAGCACCTGCTTTCTTTGGAATTGCAATTATTATATTCTTCTTGAAGTCTGAGTTTAGAAAAATGGTTTTGACATTACTTTTGTAATTCAAAATATGGATACCCAAAATGATGTAATATCTTATGCTTCCTGAAGAGCACTACTATCACAAATGTTGCAAGAGTGTCAATGGCATAACATGTTATCGATTGTGACTACGGGGCTTTCCAAAATAAAAAAAATTAAATTAAATAAAAAACTATGTCTGGTAGAGTTGACCACATATTCTGCAATTGACCCTATGCAGCTATTTAATCAAATTCTCAGATAAGAAATCAGGATAACAGAGATGTAGCCAAGCAAACAGGGACAAGTGTAGTAAAGCACTATCAAGTTTAAACTAATGACTGCTGGATGATAGAATCCATGACAACTTATGGACCAAGCACAACAGTGGTTTTCATGCAACCAGGACAATGTTATAATTTTCACAGGTCAGGAATAACAACAGACATAACCAAATATTTTCAAGGTGACTAGTAAAGTCATGCTTGCTCTATCAGATGCTGTCATAAAATGGTGTTATAAGAGCATAAGAATACCAATATACCTTCAGAATTGTAGTAAGTACATGACTAATAAAGAAAATTAGGTTCCTCAATTTCACGGCAATGAGAAGTGGCATCCTTGGTGCAGTGGTGGAATTAACGAAAAATACTAACTGGTGGGCAATCTCATTAAGCCCTTGACAAGGCATTCACCTTGTATCCTGTTTGCCTCAAAAAAATTACTTTTCATTAAGTACCAGCTGTGAATTAAATGTACAATTTAATCAATACATATTTCTTTTTCAAAATGTCATACTATTTTTGATATACAAATCGTTTTGCGTTCTCCAACGAAAAGTATACAACACTTTCTGCAATTGATTAATTTATGCACTCCACTACAATGGCGACTTTACTGGCTTCAATACAGAAGTACTTAGTCCACGATGGGGAAATGCTGTTTCAAAATTAAAAAAAAAAAGAACTTTGATAAATATCTTGCACACAGAAAACACCTCAACATCTGAAATTAACAAGAAAATCATTTAAACAACATAGTATCCCTTTCAGGTTTGGCATGAAATTTAACAGTATGCCGTATTTACTGGAATGTTACCTCTGTTAGAAGCCTCTTCAGACCTTCCACTTCATCTTCACCTGGGTTTAATTCTCCTCCTGGTCTGGAAACAAAGATAAAATCTTCAAAATATTTGGTAATACAGCAACAAGGAAAACTTATGTTTACTTAGATATCATTTTTCTGGTCATAACTCATCCATCCTTTGTGACAATTATACTCCTGGGCCCAGAACTAAAAAAAATTCAACGTCTCTTCTTTATGCGCTATTTCTGCTCATTCTCCAAGTCTACACTCTTCTCCCCCCTTAACATCAATTACTGCTTCAGTTTTACTAAACTTCACAGTCTTTTTTACCTTTCAGTCTGGATAAACAACATGTTACTTGCTGGAATCTGCGATAACTATCCCTGTACACACATTTATATACCCCTTTCCTCTCCTCTTCCATCCACTCTATGTTAAACCCTAATCCTAATAACAACACTGCGGTCATTTTTACACGCCTAGAAAAGAATGATTAGCTTCGTGTGACAACTATTGGCAGTACCAGTTATTGGTGGCTTGACATCACGAGCTGCGGCTCTAAAAAGTTCAGGATTTAAAGTCCAGTTTCCCTTTCCTTTCCACCATTTTATTACACACTGATTGGCTGGTTGGTTGGTTTAGAGGAGGAGAGGAGGGGGAAAAAGACCAAACTGCGAGGTCATCGGTCCCTTGATCCTGGTAAAATAATTACACAAGGGAAAGAAGAAAAGAGACGTTCAGCACAATAACAGGAGAATGGAAGAACGAAAGGAGGTCAACCAACACTACTGTGGACAAAACAGGAAAAAGAAAACCACACAGAGAAGCAAGCAACAGGTAGAAAGGAAAAAACAAGAGCGCAGATGACCGTGGCAGACCGACCACGAGAACAAAAGGAAAAGCCAGCCACTCTGTGACATTAAAACTTCTGGCCTAGGTTGGTTAGCTTAAAAGATGGGGAAAGAGACCAAACTACAAGGTCATCGGTCTCTTGTTCCTAATAAAATAATGCCAAAGTGTGAGAATAAAACAGACAAGACATGTAACACAAAACGGAAAGAAAGGAAAAACATCAAACACTAAAAGGAACAAAAGAGGGCAAGAAACCAACAGAGATGCAAGAAACACTTAGACGAGGGTAAAACAAGGAAGCAGATTACAGGGGCTGGCCGACCATGAACATAAAAAAGAAAAGCTAGTCACCCTGCAACACATTACAACCTCCGCCCTAAAAGCACTAGGGTGTAGGGCACAGAAAAACAAAGGACATGCTCTAAAACTCAGATCAAATGATAAAACCCACCCTCATGGATGAAACGAAAAACCAAATCAGCCGAAGAGGCATTGTCTGCTAAAATCAATGATAATGAGACCGGCAACCAAAGATGAAGTCGCAGGGGAGCAAATGAAGGACAGAGCGGAAGAATATGGGCCACTGTCAACCTGGTGCCGCACCGACACTCAGGTGGGTCTTCACGGCCCAGGAGGTATGCAAGGGTCGCCCAGGCATGGCCAATGCAAAGCCGGCAGAGAACCACGGGGTCCCAGTGAGAGGTCCTCATCGAGGACTTCACGCATTCGTGGTCCCCTTAATGGCTCTTAGTTTGTTGATCATACTAATATTTGGCAATTTCGTCTCCCTAAGCTGAAAAACCTTGCTGAGTAATAACAAAAGCAGGTCAGTTGCAGGGATGCCTATCTCCTGAAGTGGTTTCCGTGTAGCCTGCTTGGCCACACTGTCAGTCAATTTCCGAGGATTCTAACATGACCAGGGGTCCAGACGAACACCACTGAACGACTGGACCATTCCATGACAGAAATGGACTCCTGGATGGACGATACCAAAGGGCGACGAGGGTAGCATTGGTCAATCGTTTTCAGGCTGTTCAAGGAGTCAGTACATAAAAGGGCATGAACGGAGATACTGAAGTGCACGAGAAATGGCCATCAGCTCTGCAGTTAATACACTGCAGCCATCGGGTAAGGAATGTTATTCAATAGGGCCACCGTGAACGTAGTCGAAGCCTACGCGACCACCAACCATTGAGCCGTTGGGGTAAACCACTTCAAAGCACCGGGACATGTCAAGAATAGAGAGAAAGTAACAGTGGAGAGCCAAGTGGTTAGCGTAGTCCTTAGGGCTATGTGGCAGCCGAGGTATACACCATGGAAGCTTAAGTGAATGGAGCGCAAGTAGAGGTGGTAAAGGGAAGGAATCCAGTTCGGAGAGAAAGGACCGCACGCGAACCGCTATCATTAGCCCTGATCTGGGACACCGATGTGGGAGATGGACTGCCATGGGTGGAAAAGGAGACGGTAATTCGGATACTCAGGACAACTACGAATGTGTGCTGCGTAACTGGCGAACAGTTGTGCATATCTGATCTGTAATGGAGGGACACCAGCCTCTACCAGTACGCTTGTCACCGGACTCGTCCAAAAAGCTCCTGTAGCTAGTCCAACCCCACAGTGCTGCACAGGTTCAAGTAAATGCAACGCTGAGGGCGCTGCCAAACCATAGGTCACACTCCCATAGTCAATTCGGGATTGGACAAGGGCTCTGTAGAGCCGCAGCAGTGTAGACTGATCTGCATCCCAATTGGTGTTGCTCAGGCAATGGAGGGCATTGAGGTATGCTTAAGCTGACCACAATGAGGAAACAAAGTCAATCGAGTATCAAAAACCAGTCCACAGAATCGATATGTCTCCACTACAGTGAGTGGATCATCATGAAGGTAAAATTGTAAGTCCGGATGAATGGTACAACACCAACAGGAGTGCATGACATGACTTTACAGCTGAAATCTGGAGGCTGTGGGTTAGAGCCCATGACTGCACCTTGTGGATAGCTCAAATGGATCTGAGCACTATGCGACTTAACTTCTGAGGTCATCAGTCATCTAGAACTTAGAACTAATTAAACTTAACTAACCTAAGACATCACACACACCCATGCCCGAGGCAGGATTCGAATCTGCGACCGTAGCGGTCGCTCGGTTCCAGACTGTAGCGCCTAGAACCGCACGGCCACTCCGGCTGGCTGTGGATAGCTCCCTGTAAGCGATGCCCAGCAACACCAGTACTGGTGGAGCAGTACAAAATGCAGAAGTCGTCTGCATACAGAGAAGGTGATTCGGAGGGCCAGACGGCTTGCTGCTAGACTGTTAATGGCCACTAAAACTAGACACACACTCAATACAGTGCCCTGCAGGACTCCATTCTCCTGAATATGGATGTAACTATGGGAGACACCAACTTGGACACAGAAAGTATGGAGTGACAGAAGTTTTGGATCAAAATCGGGAGCGGGCCACAGATACCACACTCTTAAGATATGATGTCGCCAGGTCGTAAATAAAAAAAGACGGCAACTAGGTGTTGGCACCAGGAAAAGGCTGTTCGGATGGCAGACTCAAGGGACACAAGATTATCAGTGGTAGAGGGACCCTGGCATAAGCCGCACTGACAAGGAGCCAGCAGGCCACGTGACTCCAGGACCCAACCCAATCGCCGACAACCGTATGTTTCAGCAGCTTACGAAGAATATTGGTGAGGCTGATGAGATGATAGCTATGCAAATCAAGTGGGTTTTTACTGGGTTTAAGTGTCGGAATTATGGTGCTCTCCCGCCATTGCGATGGAGATGCCACTGCACCAGATCCCATTGAAGATAACAAGGAGATGTCGCTTTGCAATCACATGAGAGATGTTTTGGATCTGATCTGGCCCAGCAGGAGCAGTGTCGGGGCATGTGAAGCTCTCACTCTGTAGATGGGGCGTTATAGGATTCACTATGGCATGTAGTGAACGAGATGATTTTCCCTTCCAGCCGTCGTATGAGAGTGTGAAACATGGGGGGGGGGGGGGGGGGGGGCGGCGATTCGCCGACACAGAGGCTCAAGCACAGTGTTCAGCAATGTTCTCGGCAATCGCAATTGCGTCAGTAGATAACACGCCATCGATGTTAACACCAGGAACACCTGTTGGGGTCTGGTACCCGAAAACACGTTTGATCCTTGCCCAGACTTTGGAAGGTGACTTTTGGCACCCCATGGTTGAGACATATCTCTCCCAACATCCCTCATTTGATGAGTTGGCAAACGCGGACACACAGCCGTTTAAAGTCTATGAGGTGCTCCAGGCAAGGGTGCAGCTGTAGAGCTCGCCGACACTCCTGAATTGCTTCAGAAACTTCTTGAGACCACCAAGGCACTGTCTTTCGCCAGGGGCACCCTAAAGAGCGAGGGATTGCTGTAGTCACCTGCTCAACCATCACATCCAGGTGCCTGTGTGTGGGAGATTCTACGGTGACAGCAGAGGTGAAAGTTTCCCAGTCCGCCTTGTTTAAACCCCATCTAGGCATGCATCTGTGTGCCTGACACCAAGGCAGAGACAGGAAGATGGGGAAGTGGTCACTACCACACAGAGGTCGGGTTATGGACGTTAAAATCTCACAGAAGTGGGAAAGCTTTAGGGAGTTGATCAATCAGTGCAGTTAATACATTCAGCAGTACTGCACCATCTGGAGGAAGATTAACACTGCAGACAGTTATTTCCTGTGTCATTATTCAGACAGCCACAGCTTCAAAAGGGGTTTGAAGGGGCACAGTTTTACTACAAACTGAGTTTAGGACATACACGCAAACTCCATCTGACACTTTATTACAGTCGCTATGGTTCCTGTAATATACCTTATAGCCTCAGAGTGCATGGGTCCGCATTGCCGGGAACCAGGTTTCCTGGAGGGCAATGCAGAAAGCAGGTGTAAAGTGTAACAGTTGCCGTAGCTCAGCCAGCTGGTGGAAAAAACCGCCGCAATCCCACTGGAGGATGACGTCATTGAGAGACTGGGAAGGCATGGAACATTCAATGAGGCTGTTTATGCTTCAGTATCACCTGCTGCCACAGTCTTATTGCCTGAGGAGTCTATATCCTTTGTGTCTGAGGGTCGAGCGAGACCTGGGTCCTCAGTGGGCTCCAGAATCTCCACCTAATCCGCAGACACAGAGCTTGTAGGTAGAGGTGGTGTGGGTGCCACCTCAATTCCCTTGGTCTTGGGGGATCTTCTTTTTAGAGTTCTCTTGCTGCTCCTTGGGTTTCCCTGGCTGGGAGGACAACACTGATTCAATATCTGGTACTGATAATGAGTGTGAAGCCCTATTGACCAGCTGCTTTTGGGTACTTCAGCCACTGGCAGGTGTCATCTTTCCCACTAGCAGAAAGCTGGAAAGGGAGTGACCCAAGGGACCCCTTCCCAGCGAGAGGATCCGAAGAAGACTTCTGCTTCTCCAGCACAGAAGTGTGGACTGATATCCCCGACAGTTGGGTGAGTGTTGCTACCAAAGTAGATGCTGCGGGAGCAACAGGGAGGGAAGTGCCCTCACCATCAAGGGGGGCGGTGTAGTCTTACGGTTCTGAGACTTGACTGGGTTTGGCGAAGCTGATGGGGCTAGAACTGTTGTAGCGGCAGCGTAAGACGATGTCATGTGTACAGGGATGTAAGAATTCAAATTTCGTCTTAGCCACAGTGTAGGTCAGTCAGTCCAGGGTTTTTTACTCAATGGTTTCCCTTTCTTTCTGGAGACTCCTGCAGTCAGGCGAGCAAAGCGAATGGTGCTCTCTGCAGTTGACACAGATGGGAGGTGGGGCACATGGAGTGTTGGGATGTGATGGGCATCCACAATCTTGACATGAGATGCTGGAAGTACAGTGGTAAGACATATGGCCAAACTTTCAGCATTTAAAGCATTAAATTGGGGGAGAGATATAGGGCTTTACATCACAGCAGTAGACCATCACCGCGACTATCTCGGATAACGTATCACCCTGTAAGGCCAAGATGAAGGCACCAGTGGCAACCTGATTATCCCTCAGACCCGGATGGGCACGCTGTATGACATGTACACCTTTGCTGCTCTAAATTGGCACGCCGCTCATCGTAAGACTGCAAAAGAAGGTCCCAGTGTTATATGATATCCTGAATAATATTTAAGCTCTTATACGTTGTAATGGTTACAGAAACACACCCAGCTTGTCACAAGTGAATAATGCTCATGAATGGGCAGAGGATAAAGACTGACGGAGATCTCATTTTGGACACGCACTCCACCTCCCTAAACTTTTCCTCTAAAGGTCCGCAAAAAACTTAGGATTCATGAACATGAAAGATTCCCCATCAACTCTTGTAATACAAGGTACCGTGGCGAATAAGCTTCACTGCTATCCTTGGCCTGGCATGAACAATTTGGGGTTGTACTTCTGTGCATTGAAGTGATGCTTAGAGACTGCTGGTATTTGACCAACAAGAGATGATGTACTACACTTCATCACGTGTCATCTGCCCTGATGCCACCTACTCCAACCACGGTCCCTCCTGACAGGCGCCACCCAGCTGCAGTAAATGGGTACATGGCGGCCCCACCACAATGGACTGGCTACCGTGCTGGATATCAGATAGAAAACGATACTTCACAGTTGGTAGAAAAATACACACCCAGGAGGGTGACCTCCCAACAGTTTGAGAATGAGCAGAAGTGCAGATCCACATTGATGAAGGATGCGATAGGTCTCGGCGCATGATGGGGACAATGCATCATGTAAGGCATCCTTCCCCAAATGGCTTGCTCTTCGGGAAAATTTTGAGTAATGGAGGTCAAACCCTACAGGGGACCATCACATAAAGGCCGAAATGTGTGGGACTTCTTTTGGTTGCCTCTTACGACAGGCAAGAATACCTCGGGCCTATTCTAGCCCCCAGGCCCACAGGGGGGATTACACACTGTCGAAACAAAGTGTGTGCGCCTGATAATGAAGTTGTCTCTGTCAATAATACTGCAAATAATCCATTCTGAGGCAAAGCAAGAAAGAATATGTTAGGGAATAATGGACCTCAGGGAGCTACCAAATTCTATGTTGCTATTCCAGCTGGTTTCTAAGCCTATCATTTCACATAATATATAATATAAATGGACTCTGCAGCATTCATTCACACTACTTATTTCATCATGCTTATAATCTTACATTGTGAAATCAACCAAGGGTTAACTGTACGCAAGATTATTCTGTGTTACAATGCTCTGTCATTACTTTACTGCCCTGTAATCATTTGGAAGACTACTAATTCACATATCATTAGCAGAACAGCTATGAAACCACAATGACTTTTTATTTACGACAAATGCTTTGCCACGAAGCCATAATGACTATTTATCAGAGATAGCTTAATAGTTACAGTACAGTATTCTGGTAGAATGTAAATAATTTACAACTAAAGGTGATCACTCTCAACAAGCACACACAGAACTGAAAGAAAACCCGTCAGCTTTCGGAATAAATCTTTTGTCAATGCAGAGCACACAGTAAGGGTACTGGTGGAGGGAGGGAGGGAGGGGGAGGGGTGTGTGTGACACCAATTTCCTGTTCTAGTTACACCACTGACTGACTCGTTGAGAATATTTCAATCTCAATGTTGACTACATATTTGTGATAGTAAGGTTTATTTACCATCTGGCCAGCCTCACTTTATAATTATAATTATAATAATAATAATAATAATTATTATTATTATTATAAATAAATAAGGCCACTGTACAGGATCAAAGAATTAGTAAAACTTTAGTAGGTATGTCAACTAAATGACCATGTACAGCAGCATTTGATGTATTTGCCAAACAGAGAGTGTTTGATAGAAATTTTGATTAACAGCAGACTTGACGAGATTGTCGACACTGTTGATGTTTCGCT
Organism: Schistocerca gregaria; assembly: GCF_023897955.1. NCBI lineage: Eukaryota > Metazoa > Arthropoda > Insecta > Orthoptera > Acrididae > Schistocerca > Schistocerca gregaria. Next base: position 503,583,671 of record NC_064920.1, read on the forward strand.
GCATGTTTAGTGAAGAAGAATTTGTTACAATTTATCTCACTGGATTGTTAATTTTGACAACTATGGAAACACAGCGATCAGGCATGAAATGAAACAGGATTGGCAATTATCAAAATGGTAGAGGCACTCTTTTCCCAGCCACATAGTATACAGGAATAGGTTAAAAAGAAAATGTTATACACAGCATACAAGGGTGAATGCAATAAAATAATAAAAAATCGAAGCTCTACAGTTCTTAAGACTATTTCCCACATTGTGGTATTTTAATGCATGGCCATTAATGAACAAGTAGAAAATAAATTTTGCATACTTGGGTCTTCTTTTTGTATTGTGAGGATGACGAAATTCAATAAAAAATTGACTGTCCATTCAGAAAAAGTTAATGTAAACAACAGATTCTGAGTAAATTATTTTCTTTAGCAGGTTTTTATTGGTCTATTTCTATCTCAATTTTGACTGCTCCCTGGACCAGTGTCTTGTTTTCTTTTTCTTCTAAATACATAGGGCTACATTCATGGCAAAAAATGCTTTGTCTACATTGTCAGCCATTCCCACTGTTGTGGAAGTACTTCATGACATAAATAGCATCTGGGTCACTCCACGGGAAATCAATTGAACCTTGACAATTTAGTCTTTTGTAATATTATTTGTTTTATTTTGTCAAAATAAGACAAATTCCAAAATTACAGCCTTTTTGGAGATTTCTTTTCACGTTATTTTTTTTTTAAAGTTTCTTGAACTGTGCGATTTTTGAAACTTTAAAATTGCCATACCTCAAAAAGTATCTGATGTACAAATCTGACATTTATACCATTTCCTTCAGTTTATTACGGGTTTTAAAAATGTGCTGCTGGGCCAAATTCAGTAAAATGCTAAATTTTCCTAAACCAAAACTTGTTCATAAAATTACTGTTGAAATTGAATTACTACTTATGTAAACTTAACTTTAGGATTTTAAAACTGCACTAAAGTATATACACAGGGTGTATATGCGGACAAGGAAAAAAATTCCCAGGTTCCCGGTTAAAAATACACTTTCTCCCAGGTGAAAATACATATTTTTTCCCTGTTAAGTGACAGTATATTTTCCAAATGTCTGCTTGTGTGTGTGTGTGTGTGTGTGTGTGTGTGTGTGTGTGTGTGTGTGTGTGTGTGTGTGTGTGTGCGCGCACCAGAGAGCTAGTGTACACCTGTCCTTTCTCCCCCTAAGGTAAGTCTTTCCGCTCCCGGGATTGGAATGACTCCTTACCCTCTCCCTACTTTCCCTCTCCTTCCCTCTATCCTGAAGAAGCAACCGTTGGTTGTGAAAGCTAGAATTGTGTGTGTATGTTTGTGTGTCTTATCAACCCGCCAGCGCTTTTGTTTGGTAAGTCACATTATATTAAAAACAAAGATTCCAAGACTTACCAAGCGGGAAAGCGCCGGTAGATAGGCACAATGAATAAAACACACAGACAGAATTTGAGCTTTCGCAACCGGCGCCTGCTTCGTCAGGAAAGAGGGAAGGAAAAGAAAAGATGAAACGATGTGGGTTTTAAGGGAGAGGGTAAGGAGCCATTCCAATCCCGGGAGCGGAAAGACTTACCTTAGGGGGAAAAAAGGATAAGTATATACTCGCACGCACGCGCGCGCGCACACACACACACACACACACACACACACACACACACACACACACACACACACACAGTATTTTGGTAGAAATGAACTGTGGAGATAAAGTTAGCAAAGCACTGGTAAGGGAAAGAGGACCAGGTTTTTGTTTGCACGTGTAACAAGTGCTCAGGAGATAAAGTGCCAGAAAAGAACCAATGTCATGATTTAAAAATGTTTGATTAGGCAATAAAATGCTGAAAGGCATATGTTGGAATATGACAAATACCAATAACAACAAACTGTGGAACATTGTACTTCTACAAGGTACTGACGTTTGTGCCACTTTGTCACAAGACAATGTTAATACACAAGGTCTATCCAGAAAGTATATTACCTTTTTGCCTGCAGCAATAATGGGTGGGGCTAGCGTGGTCATATCATTGTCTTAGGATTTGTCCATTCAATCAGCATCCAGCTATGCTAGTGTGACGTTCACGTTTTTTTCTGTCATCTAATAAAAGTTTTGATTGTATGCCACAACTGAAAATCCCACAAGTTGTGAAATGTGGTAGGAATCAGGTTTTTATTGGCAAAACCCATAAACTGATGGAAATTTTCAGCAATTGTATAAGGTGCATGGAAACAATGTAATCACTGAAGGTGGAGTGCAACAATGGTACATTAGGTTTAAAAGTGGCTGAACTAATGTTCACAATGAAGAAGGAAGTAGATGATCAAGCATTGTGACTGATGAATTGGTAAAAAAGTCAATAAGAAGATTCAAGAAAACTGCGGAATGTTAAATCTTAATGACGGAGCTCTTGTTTAGTTTTCCAAAAAATTTCATGAATTTTGATGCAGCAAATCATTGCACAGAAGCTATGTTATTTCAAATTTTGTGCTAGACGAGTATCAAAAAAATCTTTACAGAAAAGCATAAGGGCCAGCACCTGACCGCATCACTGATATTTCTGAATTCTTAAAAAATTAGGTAACTCATCATGCAACTGAATCTTAATGGAGATAACTCTTGGGTCAAACACATGAATTGTGAGACTAATTTGCAGTCTATGAAGTGGGGTACACCAAGCCACCTAGAAAACCAAGAAAACACTTGCAGACAGTGACTGTTTGCGACAGGTAAAGTGTGTCCATGAATTTCCCTAAACCCAACGCACCAATAAACTATGAGAGGTATTGTCAAACACTGGGAAAGAGCAATTCAGAATATGTGTAGAGGAGAGTTGAGCTCAAAATTTTATTTTTGCAGGGGAACACTCGACCAAACACTGCAAATTGCACTTGAAAATTACTTGTTGCTTTCAAGTGGGACCTGTTTCCTTATCTGCTGTATAGTGCATATCTTGCACCAAGTGACTACCATATATTTCCAACAAAGACGGCCTGGCTCACAACGCAGTATTTTTGAGAGTTACGCAGAACTGCGAGAAAGAGTGACTAACTGGTCTAAGTCTCTCAGGTGGTAGAATTTAACAATGGAAATTAAAAGCTTGTTCGCCACTAAGTGCCCAAATTTGTGTGGAGACTATGCTGGATAGTAGTATTTAAGAATCTCTTTCAAATGCATACAATATTGATTTCCCTATTCTTTAAAAAAAAATAAAGAATGTGATCTACTTTCTGAATAGAATGAAACCAATAGCTCAATAAATACATATAAAAGGTGAAATGTTTTCTTAACATTAATATTAAGAATGTTGTGGAAGCACACCATGACCCAAATGGAGGAAAGCATACACGCCATCAGTCATTTTTATGAGGAAAGCAATGGGCATGTAACATAAAAAAGGAAGTTGGCAAAAAGAGTTTATAAAACTATAGCAGTCACAGGGACACAGAAGTAACATTCATTTAATTCCTATCACCAAAACGAAAGGTAAAGCAAAAATTTTGAGTTTTAAGAATTTTTATGTTCATAAAACTCAAGTGGGTCCAGATGCTACATGCTTTTGAACAGTTTACAGGACTTGTTGCCAATGCCTATGGAAACAAACAATTGATGGCTTGTGTAATATCAAGAGATGAAAACGGAGAAGTAAACGTTTTATTTATACTTCCTTGCAGAATCAACTCTTTTTCATTACCATGAAAAGCAGATAAAATGACTGCAATAAAAAAACTTCACACTTTGTAAATTAAGTCCCCATAACTGCCACTGGAAGAGCACATAGACTATCAGATGAAGGTGTGTGAAAAACCTCACATTATATTGCAAAAGAATGTGGTGTTACATCAATAATCTGTCATTACTACTTGAGAGAACTAGGTTATATCATTCGAAAGAAAGCTGCAATATATATAATCCTACACTCTAATAATCAATAAAATTGCTAGAGGATCATTATACAATCTTTCTTGTTGAAGATAAGCAACAAAAAATTAATTAATTAAATAACATACTCTGAAATAACAGCCACATCACTGTCTAATTAATAATGTTGGTTAGTATTAATGCAGTTGTAAAATGAGTGTATAATTATGTAAATTATTCATAGCATTTTTTTTTAGTGCAGTATGTAACTTTAGCCAGAACTTCTGACAATGTTAACAGCAACACACTCTTTGAAATTCTGAAGATAGCAGAGATAAAATACAGGGAATGCACTAGTATAGAAACCAGACGCCTGTTACAAGAGTTGAGGGGTGTGAAAGGGAAGCTGTGGTTGAGAGGGGAGTGAGACAGGGTTGTAGCCTACCTCAATGTTATTCAGGCCCTACATTAAGCAAGTAGTAAAGGAAAAGAAAGAAAAAAAAATTGGAGAAGGAGTTAAAGTTCAGTGAAGAAAAAATAAAAACTTTGATGTTTGCCAATGACATTTTAATTCTGCCAGAGAAAGTAAAGGACAGGGAAGAGTAGTTGAACAGAATGGACAGTGTCTTTCAATGATGATGTAAGACTAACAACAAAAGCAAAACAAGGAAAATGGAATTTAGTCGAATTAAATAAGGCGATGCCAAGGGAATTAAATTAGGACAAGGTGCAAACAAGTAGATGAGTTTTTCTATTTCGGCTGCAAAATAACTGATGGACAAAATGAAGAGGATATAAAATGTAGACTTGCAATAACAAGAAAAGCATTTCTGAAGAAAAGAAATTTATTAATGTTCATTATAGATTTTAGAGCTAGAAAACACTTTTCTGTAGTTATTTGTACGAGGTGTAGCCCAGTATGGAAGGGAACCATGGGGCAATAAACAGCTTAGACAAGAGCAGAATAGAAGCTTTTGAAATGTGGTGCTACAGAACAAAGCTGAAGATTAGACAGGTAGATCAAGTAACTAATGAGGTGGTGCTGAATAGAACTGAGGAGGAGGGGGAAGGAAAAAAATAAAAATCAAATAAAAAAATAAAAATCCTACATAGAAGAAGGGCTCAGTTAATAGGACACATCCTGAGACACCAAATGATCAATAATGGGAGGGAAGTGTGGATGGGTGAAATTGGTAGGGGGAGACCAAGAGATGAATACAATAAACAAATTCACAAGGATGTACACTGCAGTAGTAATTTAGAGATGAAGATACTTGCACAGGACAGAATAGCATGGACAGCTGCATCAAAACAGTCTTCAGAATGACGACCACAACAACGAGTATCGCCAATTAGCACATACTCTTACAGTTTACAAGAAACTTAACAAAATGGTACAAATTTTGTCTATGTAAGTCAAGTACTTTTGCGATATGGTGATTTTAAGATTCAAAACCTTTATATTATTCACGTATGGGCCCTATAGGCCCACTTTCAATGGTTGGCCTTCCTTTGCGTCAAAATTTGTTTCATCCTTTCAGAATGAAGCCTCTTTCTTTCAATGGGCCAGTGTCCCAGACCGTTTTCTAATTGCCCTCTGACCAACTTTCCTAGCAAATATCTTGTTTTTCTATCTGTTATGTCTGCCTGATTTATACTGGTTAATTTAAGATCTTCCTTAACCATAGCAATCCATTAAATTGGCTCAATTTTAGTGTTACTTCTCTTAGAATTCTACTATTTATATTGTCAATCTAGTGTGTGGCATTCTTTTAATATGCTTATAAAATTTAAGTCTTCATTCTCTCACCCCACCATGGAAGTGTGTGTTATTCTACTTCCTTATCACTTCTCAATCTATAAGTTTCTACAAGGGTAATTTTGGTGCCAAATATTTTCATAATAATTCTTTCTTTCTTTTGAATTTCTTCATTATCCCTCTTTCTATTTAAAATTAAAGTTACTGCTCCATAAAGACATTTAGGTTTGACTACAGTGCTGTAATGTCCAAGTTTAATGAATTTAGAAAGTGATTTTTTTTATAAAAATTGGGATTTTCCATGTAAACAACTGCTACTGGTACATGTATGAGCTTGTTTGACAGACCAGTGAACAGAAGAGTAAAGCTAACAGATTATGTACAGGTGCAGAGGGTGGGCTTACTGGTAGTTGGGAGTTCCGACGTCAGGCGCGTAATGGGGCCCCTTACGGATATGGCTGCAAGGGAGGGGAAGAAAACCAATGTGCACTCCGTGTGCATACCAGGAGGGGAGGGGGGAGTCATTCCAGATATGGAAAGGATCCTTCGGGATGCCATGAAGGGTACAGGGTGCACCCATCTGCAGGTAGCAGCTCATGTCGGCACCAATGATGTGTGTTGCTATGGACCGGAAGAAATCCTCTCTGGCTTCCGGCGGCTATCTGATTTGGTGAAGACTGCCAGTCTCGCTAGCGAGATGAAAGCAGAGCTCACCACCTGCAGCATCACAGGATTGACTGCGGACCTTTGGTACAAAGCCGAGTGGAGGGTCTGAATCAGAGGCTGAGACGGTTCTGCGATCGTGTGGGCTGCAAATTCCTCGACTTGCGCCATATGGTGGTGGTGTTTCATGTACCGCTGGATAGGTCAGGAGTCCACTACACCCAGCAAGCGGCTACACTGGTAGCAGGGGTTGTGTGGCATGGACTGGGTGGTTTTTTTAGGTTAGATGGCCACAGGAAAATACAGAAAAGGCAACAGCCTCAAAGGGTGCGGGGCAAAGTCAGGACATGTGGGGACCAAGCAGCAATCGGTATTGTAATTGTAAACTGTCGAAGCTGTGTTGGTAAAGTACCAGTACTTCAAGGGCTGATAGGAAGTACCAAAGCTGAAATCGTTATAGGTACGCAAAGCTGGCTGAAGCCAGAGATAAATTCTGCTGCAATTTTTACAAAGGCACAGATGGTGTTTAGAAAGGACAGATTGCATGCAACTGGTGGTGGCGTGTTTGTCGCTGTTAGTAGTAGTTTATCCTGTAATGAAATAGAAGTGGATACTTCCTGTGAATTATTATGGGTGGGGGTTATACTCAATAACCAAGCTAGGTTAATAACTGGCTCCTTTTACCTGCCTCCTGACTCAGCAGCATTAGTGGCAGAACAACAGAGAAAATTTGGAATACATTTCACATATATTTCCTCAGCATGTTATAATCTTAGGAGGAGATTTCAGTTTACCAGATACAGACTGGGACACTCACTCAGATGTTTAGGACAGGTGGTAGGGACAGAGCATCAACCAACTCTTGGAGATAACATCTTGAACCTACTGATAACAAACAGACCCGAACTTTTCGACTCTGTAAGTGCAGAACAGGGAATCAGTTATCATAAGGCTGTTGCAGCATCCCTGAATATGGAAGTAAATGGGAATACAAAAAAGGGAGGAAGGTTTACAGGAAGGAAGGTTTATCTGTTTAGCAAGAGTAATAGGAGGCAGATTTCAGACTATCAAACAGATAAAACGAAAATTTCTGTTTCGATACTGACAATGTTGAGTATTTATGGAAAAAGTTAAAGGCAATCGTAAAATGTGTTTTAGACAGGTATGTGTCGAATAAAACTGTGAGGAACGGGAAAAACCCCACCATAGCTCAACAACAAAGTTAGGAAACTACTGCGAAAGCAAAGAGAGCTTCACTCCAAGTTTAAACGCAGCCAAAACCTCTCAGACAAACAGAAGCAAAACAATGTCAAAGTTAGTGTAAGGAGGTATATATTAACAACAAAGATTCCAAGACTTACCAAGCGCGAAAGTGCCGGCAGACAGGCACATGAACAAAACACACAAACACACACAGAATTACGAGCTTTCGCAACTGGCAGTTGCTTCGTCAGGAAAGAGGGAAGGAGAGGGAAAAATGAAAGGATGTGGGTTTTAAGGGAGAGGGTAAGGAGTCATTCCAATCCCGGGAGCGGAAAGACTTCCCTTAGGGGAAAAAAAGGACAGGTGTATAGCAGACATATTTAAAGGCAAAGAGTAAGGGCAGAGATGTCAGTCGAGACGGAAGTACAGAGGCAAAGAAGTTGTTGAAAGACAGGTGAGGTATGAGCGGCGGCAACTTGAAATTAGCGGAGGTTGAGGCCTGGCGGATATCGAGAAGAGAGGATATACTGAAGGGCGAGTTCCCATCTCCGGAGTTCGGATAGGTTGGTGTTGGTGGGAAGTATCCAGATAACTCGGACGGTGTAACACTGTGCCAAGATGTGCTGGCCGGGCATCAAGGCATGTTTAGCCACAGGGTGATCCTCATTACCAACAAACACTGTCTGCCTGTGTCCATTCATGCGAATGGACAGTTTGTTGCTGGTCATTCCCACATAGAAAGCGTCACAGTGCAGGCAGGTCAGTTGGTAAATCACGTGGGTGCTTTCACATGCGGCTCTCCCTTTGATCGTGTACACCTTCCGGGTTACAGGACTGGAGTAGGTGGTGGTGGGAGGGTGCATAGGACAGGTTTTACACCGGGGGCGGTTGCAAGGGTAGGAGCCAGAGGGTAGGGAAGGTGGTTTGGGGGATTTCATAGGGATGAACCAAGAGGTTACGAAGGTTAGGTGGACGGCGGAAAGACACTCTTGGTGGAGTGGGGAGGATTTCATGAAGGATGGATCTCATTTCGGGGCAGGATTTTAGGAAGTCGTATCCCTGCTGGAGAGCTACATTCAAGGTCTGATCCAGTCCCGGGAAGTATTCTGTCACAAGTGGGGCACTTTTGGGGTTCTTCTGTGAGAGGTTTTGGGTTTGAGGGGATGAGGAAGTGGCTCTGGTTATCTGCTTCTGTACCAGGTTGGGAGGGTAGTTGCGGGATGCGAAAGCTGTTTTCAGGTTGTTGGTGTAATGGTCGAGGGATTCAGGACTGGAGCAGATTCGTTTGCCACGAAGGCCTAGGCTGTAGGGAAGTGACCGTTTGATATGGAATGGGTGGCAGCTGTCATAATGGAGGTACTGTTGCTTGTTGGTGGGTTTGATGTGGATGGATGTGTGCAGCTGGCCATTGGACAGATGGAGGTCAACGTCTAGGAAAGTGGCATGGGATTTGGAGTAGGACCAGGTGAATCTGATGGAACCAAAGGAGTTGAGGTTGGAGAGGAAATTCTGGAGTTGTTCTTCACTGTGAGTCCAGATCATGAAGATGTCATCAATAAATCTGTACCAAACTTTGGGTTGGCAGGCTTGGGTAACCAAGAAGGCTTCCTCTAAGCGACCCATAAATAGGTTGGCATACGAGGGGGCCATCCTGGTACCCATGGCTGTTCCCTTTAATTGTTGGTATGTCTGGCCTTCAAAAGTGAAGAAGTTGTGGGTCAGGATGAAGCTGGCTAAGGTGACGAGGAAAGAGGTTTTAGGTAGGGTGGCAGGTGATCGGCGTGAAAGGAAGTGCTCCATTGCAGCGAGGCCCTGGACGTGCGGGATATTCATGTATAGGGAAGCGGCGTCAATGGTTACAAGGATGGTTTCCGGGAGTAACAGACTGGGTACGGATTCCAGGCGTTCGAGAAAGTGGTTGGTGTCTTTGATGAAGGATGGGAGACTGTATGTAATTGGTTGAAGGTGTTGATCTACGTAGGCAGAGATACATTCTGTGGGGGCTTGGTAACCAGCTACAATGGGGCGGCCAGGATGTTTGGGTTTGTGAATTTTAGGAAGTAGGTAGAAGGTAGGAGTGCGAGGTGTCGGTGGGGTGAGGAGTTTGATGGAGTCAGGTGAAAGGTTTTGTAGGGGGCCTAAGGTTCTGAGGATTCCTTGAAGCTCCGCCTGGACATCAGGAATGGGATTACCTCGGCAAACTTTGTATGTAGAGTTGTCTGAAAGCTGACGCAGTCCCTCAGCCACATACTCCCGACGATCAAGTACCACGGTCGTGGAACCCTTGTCAGCCGGAAGAATGATGATGGATCGGTCAGCTTTCAGATCACGGATAGCCTGGGATTCGGCTGTGGTGATGTTGGGAGTAGGATTAAGGTTTTTCAAGAAAGATTGAGAGGCAAGGCTGGAAGTGAGAAATTCCTGGAAGGTTTGGAGAGGGTGATTTTGAGGAAGAGGAGGTGGGTCCCGCTGTGATGGAGGACGGAACTGTTGCAGGCAGGGTTCAATTTGGATAGTGTCTTGGGGAGTTGGATCATTATGAGTGGGATCAGGATTGTTTTTCTTCGTGGCAAAGTGATATTTCCAGCAGAGACTACGAGTGTAGGACAGTAAATCCTTGACAAGGGCAGTTTGGTTGAACCTGGGAGTGGGGCTGAAGGTGAGGCCTTTGGATAGGACAGAGGTTTCGGATTGGGAGAGGGGTTTGGAGGAAAGGTTAACTACTGAATTGGGGTGTTGTGGTTCCAGATTGTGTTGACTAGAATTTTGAAGTGTTGGGGGGAGTGGAGCTAGAAGTGGGAGATTGAGTAGATGGGAGAGACTGGGTCTGTGTGCAGTGAGAGGAGGTTGAGGTTTGTTGAAAAGGTTGTGGAGGGTGAGTGAGTTGCCTTTCCGGAGGTGGGAAACCAGGAGATTGGATAGTTTTTTGAGGTGGAGGGTGGCATGTTGTTCTAATTTGCGATTGGCCTGTAGGAGGATGCTATGTACAGCCGGTGTGGATGTGGGAGAGGAAAGATTGAGGACTTTGATTTGGGATAGGAGTTGACGGGTGTGTTCACTGGCCGAGTCGATGTATAGGTGAAGGATTAGGCGGGTGAGGGCTATGGATTGTGCTGTTTGAAACTGGTATAAGGACTGATGGAAAGAAGGATTGCAGCCAGAGATGGGAACTTTAAGTGTGAGGCCTTTGGGAGTAATGCCAAATGTTAGACAAGCCTGAGTAAATAAAATATGGGAGCGTAATCTGGCTAGGGTGAAGGCATGTTTGCGGAGGGAATGTAAATAAAATTTAATGGGGTCGTTGTAGGGATGTTGTGAGGTTGACATGGTATTAGTAGGTGGAAAGGGTAATATGAGGTTAAAGTGAAAGTAAAGAGAGATTTAGATAGGGAGAGATAAAGGTGTGAAAAAAGTCGAAAAAGTGTTGGTTTGAGATGAGCTATGTTGATCATATGCTGAACTTAGGTTGGTGAACAACAATGGGTGCAAAGGTTGGGTAGTTATGTTGTCTCCAGATCACGTTAAAGGGTGGGGAAATTCAAGAAAATTTCGAAAAAAATTTTTTCGAATAAGTTTCGAAAAAATAATTTGCGAAAAAATAAAATTCGAAAAAAAATTTCGAATAAAATCTCGAAGAATATGTGTGTAAATGTATTCAAAGGGCTGGTTATGTACTGGCAGGTTATGATAATGAGGCTAACAATTGTTTGATGGAGAAATAATAACGTGTAAACCTGTGGGAAGCTGGAAAAAAAAAAAAAAAAAAAAAAAAAAAAAAAAAAAAAAAAAAAAAAAAAAACTGTTTTGTGGGAAAAACGGGAATGGAAATAAAACAAAAGTTGTTGGAAAAAAACTGAGATGGTTGTGTAATGGGTGAAAGGAACTGAAGCTGTGAAATAGTATTCACGAGTTTACACGAAATGTTTGTAAACTTGGAACAATGGATTTTATAGCAGCGGTTATGTTGAAAGCGTTGAAAATTTTAGGTTATGGTTTGGAAGTAAATTACGTATTATTGAGTATAATTAGGCAGGATAAAATGTATGGTAGATTACGGAAAAATGGAAGATGAATACGAAGTGGAACTTCTTGTACAAACGAAAAGAGAAAGTAAGACGATAGAGAAGATTTCGAAATGCAACAGAGACAATAACAAACGTAATTGTTGGGTTCAAATTAATGATGATGTAAATAAAATAGAAAGAAACTTCCACATGGGAAAAATATATTAAAAACAAAGATTCCAAGACTTACCAAGCGGGAAAGCACCGGCAGACAGGCACATGAACAAAACACACAAACACACACACAGAATTACGAGCTTTCGCAACTGGCAGTTGCTTCGTCAGGAAAGAGGGAAGGAGAGGGAAAAATGAAAGGATGTGGGTTTTAAGGGAGAGGGTAAGGAGTCATTCCAATCCCGGGAGCGGAAAGACTTCCCTATGTACTGACTTGACAGAAAATCCTAGGAAGTTCTGGTCTTACATTAAATCAGTAATTGGCTCGAAACAGCATATCCAGACACTCTGGGATGATAATAGCATTGAAACAGAGGATGACACGGGTAAAGCTGAAATACTAAACACCTTTTTCCAAAGCTGTTTCACAGAGGAAGACTGCACTGCAGTTCCTTCTCAAATCCTCGCACAAACGAAAAAATGGCTGACATCGAAATAAGTGTCCAAGGAATAGAAAAGCAACTGGAATCACTCAACACAGGAAAGTCCACTGGACCTGACAGGATACCAATTCGATTCTACACAGAGTACACGAAAGAACTTGCCCCCCTTCTAACAGCCGTTTACCGCAAGTCTCTAGAGGAACGGAAGGTTCCAAATGATTGGAAAAGAGCACAGGTAGTCCCAGTTTTCAAGAAGTGTCGTCGAGCAGATGCGCAGAACTATAGGCCTATATCTCTGACATTGATCTGTTGTAGAATTTTAGAATATGGTTTTTGCTCGCGTATTATCATGTCATTTCTGGAAACCCAGAATCTACTCTGTAGGAATTAACATGGATTTTGGAAATAACAATCTTGTGAGACCCAACTCGCTTTATTTGTTCATGAGACCCACAAAATATTAGATACAGGCTCCCAGATAGATGCCATTTTCCTTGACTTCTGGAAGATGTTCGATACGGTTCCGCACTGTCGCCTGATAAAGTAAGAGCCTACGGAATATCAGACCAGCTGTGTGGCCGGATTGAAGAGTTTTTAGCAAACAGAACACAGCATGTTGTTCTCAATGGAGAGACGTCTACAGACAAAGTAACCTCTGGCTTGCCACAGGGGAGTGTTATGGGACCACTGTTTTTCACAATATATATAAAAATGACCTCTTAGATGGTGTCGGAAGTTCCATGCGGCCTTTCGCGGATGATGCTGTAGTATACAGAGACGTTGCAGCATTAGAAAATTGCAGCGAAATGTAGGAAGATCTGCAGCGAATAGACACTTGGTGCAGCGAATAGACACTTGGTGCAGCGAGTGGCAACTGACCCTTAACATAGACAAATGTAATGTACTGCAAAGACATAGAAAAAAGGAACCTTTATTGTATGATTATATGATAGTGGAACAAACACTGGTAGCAGTTACTTCTGTAAAATATCTGGGCGTATGCGTACCGAACGATTTGAAGTGGAATCATCATATAAAATTAATTGTTGGTAAGGCGGGTGCCATGTTGAGATTCATTGGGAGAGTCCTTAGAAAATGTAGTCCATCAACAAAGGTGGCGGCTTACAAAACACTCGTTTGACCTATACTTGAGTATTGCTCATCAGTGTGGGGTCCGTACCAGGTCGGGTAGACAGAGGAGATAGAGAAGATCCAAAGAAGAGTGACATGTTTTGTCACAGGGTTATTTGGTAAGTGTGATAGCGTTACGGAGATGTTTAGCGAACTGAAGTGGCAGATTCTGCAAGAGATGCTTTCTGCAAGAGAAGCTCGCTGCACTGCGGTGTTACTTGCTGTCCAGGTTTCGAGAGGGCGCGTTTCTGGATGAGGTATCTAATATATTGCTTCCCCCTACTTTTACCTCCCGAAGAGATCACAAATGTAAAATCAGAGAGAGACCCGAGCGCACATGGAGGCTTTCCAGCAGTCGTTCTTACCGAGAACCATACGCGACTGGAACAGGAAAGGGAGGTAATGACAGTGGCATGTTAAGTGCCCTCCGCCACACACCACTGGGTGGCTTGCAAAGTATGAATGTAGATGTAGATGAGCTTTACAAACAGACTAGAAGAGGCCTCTTTACAATAAGGATGTTTAGCCTTCCATAATACTAAACAGGACTTCCCTAGACTATGAGGAAAACATTATTTGTATGCCATGGACTGCCTCCAGGCATATTACAGTTCTTCCTAAACAGGTTTAAACTGTTGTATATAAACCACCAAGACATGCGAGCAGAAAACGTTCAAGATAATTTAAGACGCCTTCACATGAGAGAATGTCCTCACCAAAATATACCCCCTGCACATTCCTGCAGTTTAAACAATACATTGATCGGAGTCTCACCATATCTACCATGATAATTCCACGATGATAACAAGAGGGAAAGTAAACAAAGTTAGCTAACATTTAGTGTGACTTACATTTAACAAATTTTGAATAGTATCTTGGCTACTTTGTCAACACTGACTATTCATTTAAACAATAAGAAATTCTGTCACTTATTCTGTAACAATGAGGAGAAGAACATAATGTAGGACTCTAATTTCAATCTTAACCCTTTGACTGCTGGATGCGCAGTAACTGCTTGGCACAATGAGGTGCTGTGGCCTGCGGTGTAAGCGAGCTACCTGCACTCTGAATATTTCTGGAGTGACCATGACTCCAGGTAAAGCACTGTGCCCTCTCACAGCTGATACAGAATAAATGCGCTCACTACGGAGTTTCTCTGCAGATGAATTACTGCAGACTCAAACTGAATTGTTAAAACTATTTTCCAGTGCTAAGAGTTATATCTTGCAGTTTTTTTTAATAAGATTTTTATAGCTTATGCCGAAAGTGACGCAATTCATTACATTTACCTCAGTAGTTTACTGTTCTTTCTTGCATACCCATTTATAACATCTGCACTTCTCTATGGTATCCTCACTGTACTAGTTCAAAACTGAATGCAGTAAGCCATATATTACTGTACATTGTTTTTGTTGTTCAAAACATTGTACTACGTCATTTATAGGAGAAAGCAACATAAAGATAATAATAATAATAATGCCGTCCAGGGCTCGGTCCGCCTCGCCACTACCTGGCTTTCCTCGGTCTTTCGCGACACTGCTCGGCACAGCGCGACATTAGACTAGCTGTGCTATGCGACATCTTTTCATCCGGCATAGGTTGCGTTAGTTGATTCGTAGTGGCAGCCATGTTTATTCCTTGCTATTTGTTAGCAATTCGTAGGAAGTTTGTAAGTACTGTACAGTGGTTGTTGCAATAGAAAACACACACACACACACACACACACACACACACACACACACACACACACACACACACACACACACAGAGAGAGAGAGAGAGAGAGAGAGAGAGAGAGAGAGAGAGAGAGAGGCAGGGTAGTGACAACACCACGGCCTTCAGAGCTGAATGGGAATTGCAATATTTTTTCGAAGAGAAGATAAAAATTCTCAATGTCTATTATGCAGTCGCATACTCGCCGGGCACTGCAAATTTGCAATAGAACGACATAACGCTACACACAAAGAACTTAATGATTTAGTTGGGGCTGATAGATCAAACAAGGTGGCGGAATTAAGAAGACATAGTGTTACGCAGTGAGACAGACCAAATGTGAGTACCCCTTACAAATATTTGTGTTCCTGATGTTTGTATTCGTACATGTTTGTCGTTTAATTCGAATTTAGAGTTCACTCAATTTTTGTTTCCCCTTTTTTTTAGCCTGCAACCAACCTGTCTTTAAGATCAAGCTACAAAACAGCACTCAAAATTGCAAGAGCAAATAAGCCTTTCAGTGATGGTGATTTCATCAAGGAGTGTATTGTTGAGGTAGCAGAACTCTTGACACCACTGGAAGTAAAGTAGTATAGTGAAATTAGTCTTTTTAGACAGACAATAGCGGATGTCTACAGGCAGTTAATTGCAAGTTTATTACATTCTCGATTGCTTTGGACGAGTCAACCGACATTTTGGACACAGCACAACTAGCGATTTATGTTTGTAGAGTCGACACAAATTTGCACGTGACGGAAGAACTGTTAGATTTAGTACCAATGAAAGACAACGAGGGGTACCGGCTTACTAAAAGCAGTTGGAAGAGGCAGTTTAAGCCATTGACCTGAACTGGAAAATGTTAGTTTCAGTCACCACGGACGGAGTGCCAGAAATTCAAGGGCTCAAAATAGGCTTGTAGCATTGTTGCGTAAAAAACTAGGATGATCGACGTAAGATTTGTACGGAATCACTGTTTTGTACACCAAGAAGCTCTTTGTGCTAAATATGCAAATTTGGAGTATGTGATGAAGTTGGTAGTCACCAAATAATTTTTTTTGAAGTAGCATGGCTCAGTACACCATCAGTTTCAACAGTTTCTCATGAAACAGAACGAAGAGTACGGAGACGTTATTTACCACTGGGAAATACGTTGGTTAAGTCGAGGGTCATGCCTCAAGAGATTTTTCAATTTAAGACTCGCTCTTGTTGAGCCCCTGAAGGAAAAAGGAAAGGCAGAATCAAAATTAGAAGATCCAAAATGGATTGCAGACCTCGCCTTTTCAGTTGATCTGACTGCACACTTGAACGCTCTCAATAAGACTTTGCAAGGTGAGAAGCAGCTTATTTCTGATCTTATGAAAAAAGTGGATGCATTCAATACAAGAAACTCGCATTGTGGAAGGAACAACTCATGACAAAGAATACCCTACGCTCTCCAAAGTAAGAGAAAACGCAACTTGAGGAACTACAGGCACAATTTTGTAAACATTTTCAGGACACTACCAGTCTGACATCTGTTCTTTAACTATTTTCTAGACCCTTTGCCGTTTCAGCTGAAAGTGCCCCAGTGCATTTGCAAATGGAATTGATCGATCTGCAGTGTAATTCCCGTTTAAAGGACAATTTTTTTTACGAAGGTTTTCCTCGGGAAGAGTTTCCCCGTCTCCACAATGAGGCTGCAAAAGTTATATCAATGTTTGGATTGACATACGTGTGCAAAAGGTTTTTTTCGATTATGAAACCAAATAAGTCACGATTACGTGGCAATCTCAGTGACGAAAATACGAGAAACTGTCTACGTTTATCCGTGTGCCGTCAGTTTGTGCCAGATATGAACTTTATTATGTCTACAGCAAACCAAAAATAATTAAATTAATGATGATAATTTTGTTGTATTTGTCATATGTTTTGTTGAGAATTATAGTTATTGCAAATTCTGTAAGTAGTTCCAGGTAATAAAATTTGCTTGTTTCACATGTAGTTGGAATCACTTATTCCACATAATACTGCATGCTGTAGATTACTTTTACGTCCGTTTCTATATCTCAGCTTAAATGTTTTAAGAATTTTATGAGTGACAATGTGAGAAGCACGATATTGTTGGTGAAATGCAGTTTCAAACCAGCATTATTGTTATTTTTCTGTAGGTGTACCAACAGCCAACAAAGATTCAGTATTGCTCAACATGATGTGTTGTACAGAGCTTAATATCATCAAATGTCGTAATATGAAACTAAGCCACATGCTAGCACGGCGGTATTCTTTACGCAGATGCACTGTTGCATGAGACGTGTTCGTAGTTCTGCGCATGCGCGTGCAGTCAGCTGGTGTGGTAGTGGGGGACGTGTGGCGTCAGAAGGGAGCGATCTGTATACATGTCAAAGCTCGGCACACGTGCCGCGTTCTTGGCCGTCCCTGATTGTCAATATATGTACAGATGCAGCTGTCCTTTGCAGATGGTAATCAGTGCTTTATAATTAGGAATCACCAGAAATGATTGAATATCTGCGAGAGATCTTTTTTCTTGTACTGTACTTTTAATTGTTGCACTTAAGTTCTCAACAGATTTTCCAACATTTGAAAGCTGTTAAGTCTGTCTAGTTGTTAGGACATTAAATTCCTTTGTATTCAAAGTCATGAACTATAAATTTAGGAGTTCCTTTACACTGTGTGAATATATTTTCCATCCTCCTCTTTGCTCTGGGCATTGCACCAGCAATGACGAAGTTAAAAATATATTTTTATTTTGTTTTTACTTTATAATTTTTTTCATTTTCAATGTTTTTTTTCTGATAGCACCGCTGTATTTGTTCTGTGTTGCAATTAGTAATTAGTTGTTGTGTGTTAGTTTTAAAACAGGGTACAACCCACAGTGGCACGTTGCAAGCTTTACATTCAAACACGCTTTCTCGGCGCATTTTCTGTTTCTCAAAAACAGTGCATTTATGTGTTACCATGTGTCTCTTGGAATGCTTACTTGTTATAATGTTTGGAAAATTCCTTCCCCACAAACTTTACAGGTTATCATCAGAACACCTACCCCTGCCAGCCAGCTTTTCTGTGCTCTGATGCCTATGTTTCAGTAAGTTCCTTTACCAGCAACAGATGAAACTCTGCTATCAACATTTGGTGTGTTAATTACCTGTGTAGGACACAAGCATTTACAACAAACAGATCGAGAACGTGAAAAGAAAACTACCTGTGCCACTCCATTGTTTTCCCTATACATCTGCCACAGCTAAGCAACATATCAGAACAGTCAACTGCTCCCATGTTCAAGTTATAATTTACAATGCTTTGTGATTTCTTAATTCTCTCTCAGTATTTCTATCAGTCTTTCCCATGTCGACCATTTTTGTGGTGTTACATGTGTTCGTCACCTACACTTCCCTTTTGTCACTTTTTAGCAAACATTGTATTAGTACATAAATTCTGTATCTCCTCTTTTCAGTTTTTTCTGAAGTTTCAGCATGTTTGGTGTCTGTTCTTGCAGACAGTGCCACATGCGTTCTTCCACTACTATGAAGCCAGGAAAATAAGTCTGGGCTTCAGTACCAACGTCCACATTCTAAATACGGATTTGTAAGTGTTCCCACTATGTTACCACTTTTCCCCAAATTGTGGAATTCAGTTTCTGTTGAGGTCACTGAATGAACAACGAAATCTAAGACCTTGCCAGTCTTACAATCATGTAAGACAAATGTTTTTATTCTGAATCTACTCCATTTCAATGGAATGAATTGTCTGAACAATAAGCGACCTTTGAATAATAACAAACTTTCATCAATGCAGAGTTTCTGATGTGGATTCAATGCACAACGGAAAGCTGTACAAACTTTTCTGACAATGTTCCTAATTTTCAATAATCTGTCCCTCCAATATTAGTAGAGTTGTCACTGAAATGTAACATTCTCATAAGTAACGAAAAGCGATCTCGACATATGTTCACTAAAAACTGGAGTATTTAGGAAAACATATCTGGTCCAGTATTCGCTAATTTTCAGTTCCCTCATGCAAGGCATTGGAAGACACACACACACCCCTATCAAACAAAACATTTCTTCACATCCAGTATCTTTCCATTTTGATATTCGAGAATGCACTGATTCTGGATTATTCTCCTTGGTGAATAAATAAAACCAATTTTTTTGTCAGCTATATGGTTCAATAGTTCTTCTATAAGGAATAACATGAAAACTGACAGAATACTTGGCTCATTCCCTATGTGACACACGACCAAATAGTATGTCATCAAATAATGATTAACTGGCTGAAAATCATTTTCTTTCCAATCAAATTTATCGGTAAGATGCAATTTCTTCATAGGGATTTCACGATCACCTAATTCTTAGGATTCAAAACGCTAAGCTGCAGACAATGATGCAAAGTGACCACTACGTAGTGAATGTTGTATTTCAAGAATAAGAAAATGCAGAATGAATCAAGGAAACAAAGAAGTGGAGAATTGCTATCTTTTAAAAAGGAATGGGAGAATCATGTTTTCTTCGTGCAAAAAAGTGAAAATTCGAAATGTTTAGTATGTGGCAGTATTCTCACTGGTCAGCGGAAGTTTCGTATTGAACGCCATTATAATAAATTTCACAAGGACGAGTACAATTTATTGTAGGATTCTGAGCAGATGGGGAAACTGACAGAGCTTAAGAGCAATCTGACGATACTAGATGAATCTGATGTAAGTTGCTGCTGTTATGAGAGATCTGCGACTCTTTCGTCATGTCTCTCATCTAACCGATTTAACATTTTATGGAGCACTGTTTTAAATTTTTCAGGACGACGACAATGATAGTATAGCGGTACGTTCAAATTATAAGACTGCACTTAATATAACGAGAGCTGGAAAACCATTTGCTGAATGCGAGTTTATCAGTGATACTGCTGATTTACTTTGTCCACTGAAAGCGAATCAGTTTCGAGCTCTCACTCTTTCTCGGCGGACTATAAGTCGTCTTTTTTGTGTCATGTCGGGTGGCGTTTACCGTCAATTAAGGAATGCAGTGCAGGAGTTTATTTCATTTTCCACCGCACTTGAGTCCACAGGTATTTCAGACATTGCGCAATCAGTGATTTATGTCTGTGGTGTGGACACTACTCTGCACATAACAGAGGCTGTGTTAGATATGATATCGTTAAAAAGCATGACCACCGGCAAGGACATCCCAAAAAGCATCGAAAAAGCTGTCTACTCAGCCGGCTTAACTGGGAACATTTGGTGTCAGCGACAACAGAGAGAGCACCTGCAATGAAAGGGGAAAAAATGGTATTTGTTGGATTACTAAGAAAAAAGCTACAGCATACAGAAGAATCACTGTACAGCATCCACTGCATTTTGCACCAAAAAGTACTCTGTGCAAAAGCAGCAAAACTGGGAGACGTCATGCAAGTGGTTATTTGGGCAGTTAATTGTTTGAGATCCCACGGGCTTACACGTACACAGTTTCACACATTTAGCTGAAATTGGGGAAGAGTACAGTGACTTACCATACCACAGTGAAGTCCGCTGGCTTAGCTGTGGTAATGTATTCATAAGATTTTTTTGAGCTGAGAATGCCAATAAATAAGTTTTTAAAGGACAAAGGAAGGTACGACCTCAAGTTAGAAGATCCAGAGTGGGTTGCTGACCTTGCATTTTTAGTGGACATTACTGGACACATGAATGCATTGAACACAAGTTTGCAAAGAGAAAGTCAGCTAATTTGTGAAATGGCTGAAAAGATGCAAGCCTGAGCTGTGGGAACAACAGCTCTCATCAGGAAACACAGTGCATTTCCCTACTTTGTCTACTGCGTGTGAGAACAGCATTGCAAATAATATGTTTCTGCACTTAGTGCACTAAAAGAGGAACTTCTCAAGCAGTTTGGGCATATGTCATATTTATGCCAAGCTTTTGAATGGTTCTCGAGACCATTTGCTGTTTCTGTAGATAATATTCATACCAATATGCAAATGGAATTAATAGATGTACAGTGTAATTCTCGTCAGAGTCAAGTTCCTTTTGGCAAGATGTGTAATAGACTTTTCTCACGACTTTCCACAGCAAGTTTTTCCTCGTCTCCATCGTCAAGTCACGAAGATAATGTTAATGTTTGACTCGACATATGTTTGTGAGATTTTTCCCTGTTATGAAAATTAATAAGGCTGAGTTAAGAGTAAACGTAAGTGATGAAAATTTATGTAACTGTTTGGGTTTGTCTGTATGTAGAAATTAATTAAAACGTATCATAGGTAATAGGTACTCTTTCAAACCATGATTTCTTTCAAGAACTCCTAACTTTATTCCTTCATTCAATAAACCAAGCTAGGAAACAAAACGCATCAGGCCTACAGAGGAAGGAGCGGAGAGAGTATTGGGGGGGGGGGGGGGGGGGGGGAGAAGCGGGTGGCCAGCTTGCCCGTGTGTATGCTGAACACCTGTTAACTGCACACGTGCAAGTGCACCATACAGGTGCAGGATTCTTCCCCTAAACTCACAACAGACAGAGAATCAGACAAGCTAGCGGCCAGATCTGCAAAAGGCTACTGAGACACAGGGTGGGAAGTCCATTGTGGGACTTCTCTCTTCATCAGCACTCGCATAGCAGCACATCTATACTCGTCACCAGCTCTCAGGGGCTGCAAACAGGTGTAGCTTAGCTCACCAACAGCACTCAGGGGAAATGCTGCAGCTGCAACTAAACTTGTTATCAGCTAGGGAGCGGCAGGCAGCACGACGAGTAAACTCATTAACAGCAGTCAAAGGATAAATGTTTTCTACATTTTTGAGACACTTTTCCACAAAAGTATTACACCTTTCAAATAAGCAGGAAACGAATTCCTCACAAAATTGACAAAGCTAGCAATGAAAACAAGAATAACTTTCCAAAAAATAAACAACTGTTTTATAGAATGATTTTACTTTGAGCACACTTTTCAAGCAGCCATTATTTCACAAGAGATTTTTGACAGCAATCTTGCATTTGGCCTAAACACAATCCCCATGTAGTAACTTCCATGAAATCATAATGCCTAAAACTAGCATACTACATAGCTAGCAAAAAGGGCATAAAATGTAATAAATTTATATCAAACACACATACTGCCTCCATTGTTTCATTACATAACTGATCAAATGCAATCAGAAACAGAGCAGGACCTACGAAACGCTTGTAAAGACGTGCGTGATAAAGCATACTGCCAACGTGTATCATCATGGTGACAATTAAAACTTTGGGACACGTTTCATAGTGAATGTCTAGTGATACTAATGTGCATGTACACATCCAAGGACTAAGATTTCTGAAAAATGAATATCTTTTGATTTGATAAAGTACAATCCCTATGTGATTACACTAAATTTTTGACACTCGACTGCCCAGCACTTCTACTAATCCAGCACCCGTATGAGCAAGGAATGGCTGATTTAGCAAGAGTCTAGTGTACTTTTGTTGGAAATGATCTCAATATGATTATAAAAAATTTCAGCACTATCTCCTACAATCACAAATCACATTTCCGCAATTACTGTTGCTCTGAACACTTAAGCGACTGCTACAATGCACTACATCCACACAAATACCTCAGTACCACTAAATGCCTTTTGTAATAGCACCAGTGGTTTCTGCAAAGTGCATTCTTTCACTTTCACACTGAAACCACTGCACTTTGAGGGTAGTTTCCTGCGATTATTTCTACGAGGAACAGTCTTCACATTTATAACTGAATAACGTTCATTGTAAACAATCTTGTTTACCTTCCCAAACACAACTGTGAAAATTCCTGTTTCAAAAGAAGTGGTATGGAACCGAGACTTCATGAAATGTTAAACACCCCCTACTGCTGTTAAATGACTTCTACATTCCATAATAAGACTGTAGACAACATTACATCTCATCAAAACATTCAATGTAACCACAGTTCAACACTTCTCTACACTTTTTACCTTCCACACTTTCCTCCATTTACCAGCCTCAAGATGTGTCCTATCAAACTATTCCTTCTACTAGAGGAATATAATCTAAGATGTTATGGACACACACACACACACACACACACACACACACACACACACACACGTATAATGTTACCATTTCTGTACTCACAATTTAAAGAACGTTGTCCCCAGTTGTAATAACAAAACATGTGGTAAACCATGCTCATGTACAAGTAGAACTCCTTCAACACTTCTTCGCATTCCAATCTTTTCAAATTCATCCCTCATCCTTTGAAACCTTGCAGGCACTGATGGATCCTTCTCAAATAAAGGCTCCTTAGTTCCGAAGGTGTAGTTGGTGAGTGGGTACCTAATAAAAATAACGTTTAAAGTACATTTGTATCATTACGAAAAAAATACCCGTTTTATTGCACATTTCAGTTACATTACATCGCCAACACTAGCATCATAAATAATCCTGACCATCTGCAACTAGTTAACAGTTAAAGGAATACATTATGTAAGATTAGCGAACACGGAATGTGTACAATAATACAAGATGCATGACGTCTTTATTCTTATACTTTTAAGACTTAATACTTTCATGCGCCCTCTCCAGATATATCAATCGTTCAAAACTGTGAGATGAAAGTGCCGGTACTGGAAATGTCCGAGTCTGTTACGGCGAATTCTAGAGACACCAATGCTTCCAAACATGATACGAAGCTTCCTGAAGATTATAAAAGTCTTATGTTCATTTATAAGTTTCTTTACCCTCTCTATCAATGAATTTAACTTGCGACTGTATCATCGTTATGCACCGCAAAGCATGTTGCCATCAAATTTCCTATACTAAAGTAAAAATTATAAACCTCTCAAATTTTGTTTATAAAATTTCTATAAACAGTTCAACACATTCGATGTTGGTATTTTAACCACTTTTCCATTAAAAAAAAAACACTGTGTTTACTGTTTTAACCTCCAGAAAGCCATCGACAATTCTGCCGAAATGTCCCCCCAAGATGTCGATATTAAATAAGTAATTCAAAATACATGCCGTACCAGTTCATTTATTACGCAAAAATATTATACCCGTTACACAAAACACACCGTGCAAGGAATTATTTCACTAACAACAAAAGTGATACGGATGCGTAGTAAGTACACAGCATTTCTTTTCCCAACAAATATAACCTAACGAGTCAGATGCAAATAAGACTTCGCTTACATTTTAATGTCGCGAGAAAGGGTTCTTTTCTCGTGCAACATAATTAGTGATTCTTCAGGCATTAAAGACCAGCCACAAATACTTTAGCAACTCCCTACACACCAAGCTTTCAACTTTGTCGGTCACTTTACTAACGCACAGGGTTCCCACACCGCCTAACTAACAAAACACGTCCACCATGCCAGCCCCTGCGCCTACGAATCGGTGGCCCTCGCTTTACAGGAAAAGAAGTACTCTACTACTCACAGATTAATTGTCCTGTTGATAGTAATCGACTGATTTGCGACGTATTTGGCATCGAAAGTTGCATTTTGACTTCCTCTTCGCGGCCAACCGCTACCTTTAATCTGATTTGCAGTCATTGCAACAACAATCTTAACAAAGATGTGAAAACTACTTTATTTCTTAGGTATGGACAAGATGGACGACGTGCATGACGCCACTTCTTGTTGGCTGTTTGTAGTGTGGCTACCAGAAACGCTGCTTTCGATTGGCTCAACAAGCCAGCTGGTGGTGGACGCCATTGCATCGTTGAAAACGTGAAATCGCGTGAGTATACTTGGACGAGGGGAATTTGAAGCAGCTGATAAGAAATACCACATTCCTATTGTTATAATAGTGAGCACTGCGTTACCCAACGTATTAAAATCTCATTTGTATGCGCATTGACACACTGCACCACAACTGAATGGAATGACAATGAATACAGATTGTCTCTATTAGCTGCAAACTTTCACCAAATACATGTACTTTTGCCTCGAATCGCGTTTTTGTTTACAGAAAAGTTTACCTGTGATTAGAATGAAATGTTGGCAGAATTTTCTTTCATCACCTAAGTAATGCATTGACATTACTTAATCATAATTAAAATAAAGGGCAGTGATTGCCAGTGCTCAGTACTACAAATCTGTTTGGATTTGTGGGAAGAAAAACATTGCCCCACTTTAGGGGAAGCACACGTACTAAGAGACGCCCAAGCCTTCCTTCTGTCAGCAAACGGAAGGCGTACATTCTCGCAATTGTGTGTCCAAATAACGATCCAACTTCTAAAATTAGGCCTATCGTTTCTTTATGTTTGATGTGGCAGCCACTCATTGATACGTAAGAATACAATCCACATTCGTGTAATTGATCAAAATCATGCTGCCAGTTTCCTGCTTAAAGCCCATGACATCTAGCGCAATCCCATTATCCTTTTGCTATGCAGAAACTCTCATATCAAGAAGATAATTATATGAGATTTTGAATGTAGCATTAGCTATCACGAAATACATTGGTGACATAAGGCTGGAAGAATATCATACATGTGAGTTTTGAGAGACTTTTAATGTTTAAGAAAACAGAACAATCATATTAGCCTACCACCAAAAAGTTTTCAACAAGATTGAAGATACTGTTAGGTGAGCAGTGTATAGATCAAACAAGAAGCACAAGTATTGTGTGCCAGTTGGAGATACACTGAAGACTATAAATAATTAAATACGTTTTATAAAGTAATGCAGGAGTGATTGGACTTTGAAGCCAATTTGTAGCAGACATATCCATTTTTCATTTAGTAATGTCGAGAGCTTTGTGTCAGACATTTCAAACTGTGGATCTAACCATGTGAGGATTGTAAAAAGTAATAAAACAACAATGAATGTAGAAATTGCTGCTCTTGCTGATGTTAAATGTTAGGCTTCATGTTAGAGGTGGAAAACTTATAACCCATCACAGTCATTGAAGACTTAATTGAAGTCTGGTGTAGATCTTCGTGATCATATTGCTTCCCATTTTCCATTTATTTCTGTTGATCCACTCTTCTTCCTGGTAACAGCTATTAGTGTCTCATAAACAGACACCTTTTTTTTCATGTTGGTGGGCATCGTCCTTTTTCCTTCTGTGTTGTGAAACTGTTTTCCAAATTCGTTTCGGCTGCCAGTGATTTGTACATCTGACCTGTTCAGTTATAAACATGCATAACAAAAGTATCTTTGTCGTATAAATCTGAAACACCTTTTGTACTTTAAGATGACATTCCTATGAGTCTAAATGGCTCCCCTACCTGCATGAATATTGGAAATTGCAAATCTGTACCATCCATCTTGTTAACAAGTATAACATATCTAGAGATGGTGATCAGAGGGATAGAACACACACAAATTTTGTAGGTTTTAGCAAGTGCTTAGCTTGCTTTAATAAATAATGCGACTTTTAATGGAGATCCGTAGTTGGAATTGAACATATCTCAGTAAAAACAGAAGCACTAGCATGGATGATTGTGGTAGGGGAACCGAGGGCATATTTGAACAAAGTTCATAATCTCATGTTGTGGTGTGAAACCTTTTTTTATTGGCACTGCTTGTTACTGCAATATGTTGGATAACGTGTAAATTTCTCTTATTGCATTTTCTAGTAATAAATGAAAGGTCAGATTTTATATTTCAGCTGAATCATACTTTTGTTGAAATGTATCCTTACACTGTGGCATTTTTCAAATGAGATGGGTTACTTGGTAGCAATTAAATAATGTTGTTGTTGTGGTCTTCAGTCCTGAGACTGGTTTGATGCAGCTTTCCGTGCTACTCTATCCTGTGCAAGCTTCTTCATCTCCCAGTACTTAATGCAACCTACGTCCTTCTGCATCTGCTTAGTGTATTCATCTCTTGGTCTCCCTCTATAAATTCTTACCCTCCACACTGCCCTCCAATGCTAAATTTGTGATCCCTTGATACCTCAGAACATGTCCTGCCAACTGCTCCCTTCTTCTTGTCAAGTTGTGCCACAAAGTCCTCTTCTCCCCAATTCTATTCAATACCTCCTCATTAGTTATGTGATCTACCCATCTAATCTTCAGCATTCTCCTGTAGCACCACATTTCGAAAGCTTCTATTCTCTTCTTGTCCAAACTATTTATCATCCATGTTTCACTTCCATACATGGCTACACTGCATACAAATACTTTCAGAAACAACTTCCTGACACTAAATCTATACTCGATGTTAACAAATTTCTCTTCTTCAGAAACGCCTCCCTTTGCCATTGCCAGTCTACATTTTATATCCTCTCTACATCAGTTATTTTGCTCCCCAAATAGTAAAACTCCTTTACTACTTTAAGTGTCTCATTTCCTAATCTAATTCCCTCAGCATCACCTGACTTAATTCGACTACATTCATTTATCCTCGTTTTGCTTTTGTTGATGTTCATCTTATATCCTCCTTTCAAGACACTGTCCATTCCGTTCAACTGCTCTTTCAAGTCCTTTGCTGTCTCTGATAGAATTACAATGTCATCGGCGAACCTCAAAGTTTTTTTTTCTTCTCCATGGATTTTAATACCTACTCCAAATTTTTCTTTTGTTTCCTTTACTGCTTGCTCAATATGCAGATTGAATAACATTGGGGAGAGGCTACAACCCTGTCTCACTCCCTTCCCAACCGCTGCTTCCCTTTCATGTCCCTCGACTCATATAACTGCCATCTGGTTTCTGTACAAATTGTAAATACCTTTCGCTCCCTGTATTTTACCCCTGCCACCTTTAGAATTTGAAAGAGAGTATTCCAGTCAACATTGTCAAAAGCTCTATTTATTTGTAAATCAAGCACACACATGTTTTATTAACTGATATGCCCATAATAAATTTATAGATTTAAAGGTAGCAAAACATATAGAAAATGGAAATGGAAATAGAACTGGCTTAATCAGTTTTAGGCCTGTTTACCGAAGGAAAAAAAAAAAATTCTTGTCCAATGCACAAATTTCTGATTTAAATTTTATATTTTTTCTGTATTGATGAAAGTTTACTGGAAAAGCCATTCACTATATGACATGAGTAAGTAAAAAAATTCAATATTGAACACAGAATTTGGCTTCAACTTTTTACGATGGGTCAATGGAAGTGTCTGATTTGACACATCTGCTTTGACCCGCGACGTAAGAGTGTTCTGGCTGGCGGGGATGTCCGTATGGGATGGAGTTTATGAGTTGGTTGTGTTTGATGGTGCCCTCTGGTGTGTGTGTTATGAGCACTTGTTCATTATAAAAGTTGTGTTCCAAAGTACCGAAGATGAACAGGTGCTCATAGCTATTAAGGTATGCATTTTAGAGCACATGTTTACTGGACACTTTTTTCTTGTTTGGTCCATACTACCACTTCCCAAAACATTGAAAGTAAAGAGCTTGCAGTAGAAGAGATTTGTTTCACAATATTGAAAATCAAGAATATCTCATAGCTCTTAACATACGTGTTTTAGGGCCCATGTTTACTTGACATTTGTGCTTCCATTATTGTGTACTTTCAGCTATGTAAGTTTGCACCATCCATTTTGATACACTGTGTGTGTGTGTGTGTGTGTGTGTGTGTGTGTGTGTGTGTGTGTGTGTGTGTTTGTTTAATGCTCCAGTGTGATGCTAAAAATGATAAATAAATATCAAGATGCAACACAAAGGCATCATGACAAAAAATTAATTTCATCTACCTCATTCACTAATAAAATGCACTATGCAGGTTTGTACCTGGATTTCTTCAGAACAGCAGACAATAGCAGTCACTTCTATTCTGACAAATTGGTGAAAATTTCTTGTTGTGGGCAGCCAGAGAGACTTGTTTCAACCAGTCGTCATAGCTTGTTCCAAGGGTGGTGCTTGTTTACACAAACTGCAGCGTTCATGTACTGTGAGTAGTATTCAATTGTAGTTTGTGAAAAAATTGATTTCCAGTCAAAATTGTGCTGTTGCAATCCATTTAGAAAAGAAGATCATGTAATAGTACAGAAGAATTTGTGGAATGTTCAAGATGGAATGGTAAACAAGTGTCGTTAAGAATTACTAGCTAGAAAAATTTACAGCATTTGTAGAAAGAAAATATCACAAAACTCGTCAACCACAGCAGGTGTTGCCACAGCTGTGCAAGGTACTCCCAGAAAAGGTGTTTAGTGAAGATGAAATCACATCATATCTGTCACTGGATTCTTTAAATACTAGCCTTCAGTCTTTACGTGAATCTACTGTGAACAAAAGAGAGGCTTCAGTGTTAGAAAAAGTACCCAAAGGAAATATTGAAAAGGAACCTCAGTGTTGCTGCATAGTTATGAGAAAGGGAAATATAAATTTTGACAGCGCTTTCAGAGAGCTGGAATATAAGGAAAACCATGAAAGAATTTTCTGTTAGATTGTGTGGTACGAAGATCAAAATAGTTAGTAACAGAACATGAAATATTAGTGACACCAAATCCAAAGCCAGGTAAGACTTTGTGTAAAAGCCATTCAACATGTACAGATTAGATTCAGTTTTTGTTCCATAGACTCAAAAAAGGAGATAGTTCTCTTGGTATGAAGAACGTGTCAAAAAGTATATCATCAAAGACAGAAAACATTTGAATATAGTACATACTACCCTGATCATTTGTCAGGAGATTGTCAAAATAGGTGAATACATTACAGTAAACTGTCAGCACGAAACATTGTTACACAAGTTTAGTAAATTTATCATGCACAAAATACCTAATCTCAACTATTGTGGCCAAATGCTGTCAAAACTGAAATCTAACAGACATTTTTACTGGAGCTGGTCTAACAATCCTAGTTAGGATATTTATGTATAGAGTAGGAGAAGTCGCCTATGAAAAAGTCTTTCAAGCTCTGTTTAAATTAGGCTTTATCTGAAACCAAGTTTTTAATGGTTGCTGGCAATGTATTGAAAATGTGTGTTCCTGAATATTGGACCCCTTTTTGGATCATGGTACATGATTTTTGGTCTTTATGTAGATTGTTCGTATTCCTACTAATGATACTATGTATTGATCTATTGGTTGGAAATAGAGATATATTAATTGCAACGAATTTCAGTAAGGAATAAATGTACTGAGAAACAGTGGTTAGACTACAAATTCCTTGAAAGATTTCTACATGATCTTTTTGAATTTACACAAGAAATGGATCTATTTATACGCTTTTTCCGCTGTAAAAACTTTTGCTCGGTTTGATAAGTTGCCCCAGAATATGATCCCATATGCCGTAATAGAATGAAAGTAAGCAGAGTATGCAAGTTTTTTTAATATTTATATCTCCTATGTCTGACATCATTCTCACTTGAAGTGCAGACTTGTTTAGGCACTTAAGTGGTTCTGTGGTAAACGCTTCCCAACTGAATTTATTATCGAGTTGTAATCCCAGAAATTTAACACTGTCAACCTCTTTGATCTGCATGTCTTCATATGTTATACATATGCTGGAAGGAAATCTCTTACAGGTTCTTAAGTGCATGTAGTGGGTCTTTTCAAAGTTTAATGACAGTGAATTTGCTTTAAACAATTTATTGGTGTCAGTAAAAATTTAATTAGCAGCTATTTCTAAATCTGCACTTGACTTGCTACTTATTGCAATGTTAGTATCATCTGCAAACAAAACAAACTTAACATCTGGCAATGTAACATACAAGAGGTCATTAAAGCACACACCGTTGGGTGGCTTGCGGAGTATGAATGTAGATGTAGAAGAAAAAGCAGTGTACCCAAGAAAGCAACTGGCAATGTAATGGACAAGAGGTCATTAATGTACACAAGAAAAAGCAATGTACCCAAGATGGAACCTTGAGGAACACTACATGTACTTAACTCCCAATCAGGTAAAGACTGACTGCGTACTGCACAGGTATTTTGCAACAACACCTTTTGTTTCCTGTTAGTTAGATAAGACTCAAAACCATTTCACAGCATTGCTGCTGACACCATAATATTCTAATTTTCTTAAGAGTATTCTGTGATTGACACAGTCAAAGGCTTTTGATAGCTCACAGAAAATGCCTGTGGCGTTTAATTTATTATCTAATGAATTAAGTACATTCTCACTGTAAGTCTAAGTAGCTTTCTCTATATCAGAACCCTTAAACCCGAACTGTGACTTGGTCAATATATTATTTGCAGTCACATGCTTAAGGAGATACTTGAACACAACCTTTTCAAATATTTTTGGAAACGCCGGCTAAAATGAAATTGGTCGATGGTTTGATGGCATCTCCTTATCCCCTTTCTTGTGAAGAGTCTTAGCTTCAGCATATTTTAGCTAGTCTGGAAATGTTTCGCTGATAAGAGATTGATTACACAAATAACTTAAGATAGAACTCATCTCGCATGAGCACTCTTTGATTAACTTTGTTAATGTGTTATCATACCTACTAGAATACTTAAAATTTAATAATTTTATGATGGATACTACCTACTACTTTGGGAGATGTGTGTGTCGTTTCCATTTTACTTGAGTTATTTTTAAAGACTTGTCTCAAATACTCAATTGCACTGTTCACTGAACCTGATAACCCCAGCTGTCAGTAACAGAAATAAAGTACTTGTTTAAGAGGTTTGCAACACTACATGCACTTGTTACCAGTGTCTCATTTATTTTTAGAGCTATCTGTTCCTCTTCCTTTTTGGCCCCACCTGTCTCTATGTCTTCACTATATCCCATAGAGTTTTTTATTTTGTTGCCTAATCTATTTATCTTTTTCTCATAATAAAGCTGCTTCAGTTACTTTATTACATGCTTCAATATTTTGCACTATTCTTTGTAATACATTACAATGCTAACATCAGAGCTGTTCCTAGATAATACGTACAGTCTCCTTTTTGTACCACATGTTATCTTTATTCCTTGTGTGATCCATGGTTTATTTTTTGTCTTCTGTATGATTTGAGTTACCTTTAGGGAAAACAATTTCCAAAAGTGGAAGTAACTTTATTAGTGGTTGTATTCATATCGGGTCTCCAGCCAGAACATTTTGTCACCTGGCCGCCATCTTCACGTGAGTAGGCCATCGAACTATCTCGCCGGAACTGAAATCAAACATGCCGTGGCGGCTCCTTTATACACTGACCACATGACCACCATGCATGCGCGAAAATAACTGCCCTCTAGCAACAGGCACAACAGCCTTATTTAATGACAATACTTTGAACAAACTGATGGAGTGGCTGCGGGGGTGTCCATTATCCCCCATAGTTGCCAATTTGTTTATGGAAGATTTTGAAGGCATGGCACTGAAGACGGCATTCATAAAACCAGCTTGCTTCTGGAGATATGTTGACGATATGTTTATGGCATGGCCACATGGGAGGGATGCTCTAGATCGTTTCCTAGATCATTTTAATTGCCTTCATCCCAATATTAAGTTCACAATGGAAGTTGAAAAGAATGGAAAACTTCCATTTTTAGATGTCCTGATATGCAGGAGGGATAATGGGACATTAGGACATAGTGTGCATCAAGTTGTCATCCATTGTACCAACGCAGTGAGGTCCTACATACATTGGTAAAAAGAGCTTACGCCATCTCACATGCAGACAGTTTTACACAAGAACTGGATCATCTAAATGCTGTGTTCAAGCAGAATGGTTATACTGACAATCAGAATCGTCGCACTCTACAGATTGGACCTTTGCGGAAACCAACGGAAGATACAAGCAAATTGGTGGCATTCCTTCCTTTTGCGGGGAGCATATCTTCAAAAATAGATAGAATTGTAAAGAAATTTTATATTAAAAGTGTATTCTGTCCACCCGCTAAGACCAGAGACCTGTTGGGCTCAGTGAAGGATGATTTAGGTTTGAGAAAACCTGAAGTCTACAAGATTTCCTGCCATTGTGGGAAAGTCTATATTGGACAAACAATCTGTATGATCCAAGACTGTTGCATGGAGCATCATCGCCACACGCATTTATTTCAGCCAGAAAAATCTGCGGTGACAAAACTTTGTCTTACAGAAGGACATAAATTTTTATATGATTAGACACAAGTAGTAGTGCCCCTGCATCGTGGTATTGGGACTCTGCAGTGAAAGAAGCCATTGAAATCCTCGTGCCTGTTGCTAGAGGGCAGTTATTTTCGCACATGTGCGGTTTACCCACGGTCAGTGTATAAAGGAGCCACTGTGGTATGCTTCATTTCAGTTCTGGTGAGTAAGTGCAACGGCCTACTCACTTCGTAGGTGGACTGCCGAAATATTGTGTCCAGATGATGAAATGTTCTGGCTGGAGACCTGATATGAATACAACAAATTATTACGCCGGAATAGTTTAAGAAGCCGCAACTTTATTACTGAATGCTTTTTATTTTCCATTTGATACAGAAGTATTGTAAACATTTATCCAGTTCATGTCTTTGAGCAGATTCCTGAATTTCTCAACTTTTGAGTGATTTTATTACCATCCTCTACTTGTATTTAATAGATTTTTTAATTCTGACAAGTTTCAACATTTAACACAAAATTCTGTATGTCATGAGCAGATAGTCCATTTACTACTGGTTTTGTGATGGGACTTTATTTCCCTAGGGTTGTCTACAAAGATATTATCAGTCTCAGTGCATTTACATATCCTAGTTCACTGTAGGAACTAAATTGAATGGCAGTGTTACTGATTGCAAGAATTGTTCACTGACGGAACTGTTCAATAAATGCACATTAAAATCAGCAGCAACCACTATTTCCTTGTTTTTTACTGTGAGGTGGGATAACAGAGCATCCAGATTTTTTTCTGAAGATGTTAAAATTTCATGATTTTTATTGTGATCATAATCTGAGACGTGATTCCAAGAAGAAAGGACACTGTGCCTTTGAAGAAAAAAAATGGAATTAGAGACAGAAGCAGTTTGGGTTGCACCGTCTTAAGGAATTGTATGGATTGCTCCAAGATACATATGCAGATGTAAATATTGGTTCTCAAAATTTTGTGAATTGCGGTCAAAACACTGTGTTCTTGCCTATGCCAATGGAACCATGCTTTTTTTTTTTTTTTAATCACTCTAGACTTTTAAGTTACAGCACTGTGTAGAATTTGTTACATGAAACTCTGCATTGCCAGAATGTTTCTTAGGTGCATATCCCAACTATCCATGTTTGACAAGACTGACATATAATCTGTTTAAACTGTTTGGTATGAATTGTGTTGACAAAGTTAGCTACAAGTGTCTGTAAACTACTGGCAGAGTAGTTCTGGAGATTATAACAAAACCAACAGATGATTTCAGTGAGATGTTTGCACACTTGTTTATCACCCAGCAGCAGTTACAGTCCTTTAAGGTCATCAAAGAAGTCAAAGTAAATGAATATCTCCTTTCTTTGTGGCTTTGTAGGGAATTGCTCCATCATCATTCAGGATGAAGTACAGGGATTTCACTGGAATAATTTACAGGTTACGATTCACCTATTTGTAGCTTACTGCAGAGATGCAAATACTTATAAAATACAAAATCTGTCATATGTAGAAATATCTGATTGCCTTCAGCATGATGCAGATGTGTGTATTCTTTCCAGCACACTTTCGTCAATTTCTTAAAATGTTTGTTTCCAACTCCAAAGCACAGTTACTACTTGTTGTATGGATTTGCTGTGCAATACAGAAACAAAAAGAAGTTTGTGGATATACTCTACCATCAGGAAGATTTTGAATGGAATTTTTTTGCTACAGCACAAGGTAAAGGACATTGTGATGGGGTTGCAGGGGCAGTAAAGAGATTAGCCACACTTGTCAACCTCAAGTGACCTCATGGAAACCATATTTTAATATCATAACAGTATGCCTTCATGTGTCTGAGACCATACATCAGTCCCCCACATGATCAAGACATTGCCAAGCTAAAGTAATGCTTCAAGAATGTGATTCCAGATCCCATAAACTTCGTGGTGTAATACATATTGATAAAGTTATAGTAAAAACAAAGACATATACTGCTTCTTTAGTGAGCAGAGAAGAGTCAGTGATAGATCTGTGGAAAGAAATGCTGTAAAAGACATACATAGATTTGTTGCCTTATATTTATGACAGTCATTGACTGGTTGCATATGTGTTGCAAACTTACGAAGAAACAGGTGGTACACAGGCCAGCTTCTCACATCCTCATGGACTATCTCCATCATTTGTGTTTTCTGCCATACCTGACACTTGTGTTATCAGAAGATGTGACTCTCACAAGACTGGATCCAATGACCCTAATGAGGAGGACATACTCTATCCCTGCATCAGATCTAGTGAACATAATTATTTAATTGGAGACTTGTGAACCAAGATGTAAGCTATTTTTATTGCCTTTTCATTGAAGCTGCACTGTAAATGGTCCACAATAACACTACAGTAATATTAACCATATTTTTAATACATTATTTATTAATTTATTTTTAATTGTTTGTTTTTCATATTTGTGTGCTACACTGTATTTTGATTGTGTACTGATACTGACAAAATAAATTTTTTGTCCATGATGCCTTTGATGTGCTATCTTGATATTTACCATGTTTATAGTAGCGTATTGGGGCAATACTATGTTGTTCTTGTTGTGGTCTTTAGTCCTGAGACTGGTTTGGTGCAGCTCTCCATGCTACTCTATCCTGTGCAAGCTCCTTCATCTCCCAGTACCTACTGCAACCGACATCCTTCTGAATCTGCTTAGTGTATTCATCTCTTGGTCTCCCTCCACGATTTTTACCCTCCACACTGCCCTCCAATGCTAAATTTGTGATCGCTTGATGCCTCAGGACATGTCCCACCAACCGATCCCTTCTTCTTGTCAAGTTGTGCCACAAAGTCCTCTTCTCCCCAATTCTATTCAATACCTCCTCATTAGTTATGTGATCTACCCATCTAATCTTCAGCATTCTCCTGTAGCACCACATTTCGAAACCTTATATTCTCTTCTTGTCCAAACTATTTATTGTCCATGTTTCACTTCCATACATCGCTACACTCCATACAAATACTATCAGAAACGACTTCCTGACACTTAAATCTATACTTGATGTTAACAAATTTCTCTTCTTCAGAAACGCTTTCCTTGCCATTGCCAGTCTCCATTTTATATCCTCTCTACTTAGACCATCATCAGTTATTTTGCTCCCCAAATAGTAAAACTCCTTTACTACTTCAAGTGTCTCATTTCCTAATCTAATTCCCTCAGCATCACCCGACCTAATTCGACTACATTCCATTATCCTCATTTGGCTTCTGTTGATGTTGATCTTATATCCACCTTTCAAGACACTGTCCATTCGTTCAACTGCTCTTCCAAGTCCTTTGCTGTCTCTCACAGAATTACAATGTCATCGGCGAACCTCAAGGTTTTTAATTCTTCTCCCTGGATTTTAATACCTACTCCTTTACTGCTTGCTCAATATACAGATTGAATAACAATGGGGGGAAGCTACAACCCTGCCGCACTCCCTTTCCAACCACTGCTTCCCCTTCATACCCCTCGACTCTTATAACTGCCATCTGGTTTCTGTACAAATTGTAAATAGCCTTTCACTCCCTGTATTTTACCTCTGCCACCTTTAGAATTTGAAAGAGAGTATTCCAGTGAACATTGTCAAAAGCTTTCTCTAAGTCTACAAATGCTAGAAATGTAGGTTTGCCTTTCCTTAATCTTTCTTGTAAGATAAGTCATAAGGTCAGTATTGCCTCACATGTTCCAACATTTCTACGGAATCCAAACTGATTTTACCCGAGGTCGGCTTCTACCAGTTTTTCCTTTTGTCTGTAAAGAATTCGCGTTAGTATTTTGCAGCTGTGACTTATTAAACTGATAGTTCGGTAATTTTCACATCTGTCAACACCTGCTTTCTTTGGGATTGGTATTATTATATTCTTGTTGAAGTCTGAGGGTATTTTGACTGTCTCGTACATCTTACACACCAGATGGTAGAGTTTTGTCAGGACTGGCTCTCCCAAGGTCGTTTCGACTCAGGTCTTTCAGTGCTCTGTCAAACTATTCACGCAGTATCGTATCTCCCATTTCATCTTCATCTACATCCTCTTCCATTTCCATAATGTTGTCCTCAAGTACATCGCCCTTTTATAGACCCTCTACATACTCCTTCCACCTTTCTGCTTCCCACTCTTTGCTTAGAACTGGGTTTCCATCTGAGCTCTTGATATTCATACAAGTGGTTCTCTTTTCGCCAAAGGTCTCTTTAATTTTCCTTTAGGCAGTTTCTATCTTACCCCTCATGAGAGAAGCCTCTACATCCTTACATTTGTCCTCTAGCCATGCCTGCTTAGTCATTTTGCACTTCCTGTCGATCTCATTTTTGAGATGTTTGTATTCCTTTTTGCCTGCTTCATTTACTGGATTTTTATATTTTCTCCTTTCATCAATTACATTCAATACTTCTTCCATTATCCAAGTATTTCTGCTAGCCCTCATCTTTTTACCTACTTGATCCTCTGCTGCCTTCACTACTTCATCCCTCAGATCTATCCATTCGTCTTCTACTGTATTTCTTTCCCCCATTCCTGTCAATTTTAACCTTATGCTCTCCCTGAAACTCTGTACAACCTCTGGTTTAGTTAGTTTATCCAGGTCCCATCTACTTAAATTCCCACCTTTTTGCAATTTCTTCAGTTTTAATCTACAGTTAATAGCCAATAAATTGTGGTCAGAGGCCCCATCTGCCCCTGGAAATGTCCTACAATTTAAAACCTGGTTCCTAAATATCTGTCTTACCATTATATAATCTATCTGATACCTTTTAGCATCTCCAGGATTCTTCCATGTATACAACCTTCTTTTATGATTCTTGAACCAAGTGTTAGCTATGATTAAGTTATGCTCTGTGCAAAATTCTACCAGACGTTTTCCTCTTTCGTTTCTTAGCACCAATCGATACTCACCTACTATGTTTCCTTCTCTCCCTTTCCCTACTGTCGAATTCCAGTCACCCATGACTATTAAATTTTCATCTCCCTTCACTACCTGAGTAATTTCTTTTATCTCACCATACATTTCTTCAATTTCTTCGTCATCTGCAGAGCTAGTTGGCATATAAACTTGTACTACTGTAGTAGGCATCGGCTTTGTGTGTATCTTGGCCACTATAATACGTTCACTATGCTGTTTGTAGTAGCTTACTCGCACTCCTATTTTTTATTCATTATTAAACCGACTCCTGCATTACCCCTATTTGATTGTGTATTTATAACCCTGTATTCAACTGACCAGAAGTCTTGTTCCTCCTGCCATCAAACTTCACTAATTCCCACTATATCTAACTTAAACCTATCCATTTCTCTTTTTAAATTTTGTAACCTACCTGCCCGATTAAGAGATCTGACATTCCACACTCCGATCTGTAGAATGCCAGTTTTCTTTCTCCTGATAACGACATCCTCCTGAGTAGTCCCCGCCCAGAGATACGAATGGGGGAGTATTTTACCTGTGGAATATTTTACCCAATAGGACGCCATCATCATTTAACCATACAGTAAAGCTGCATGCCCTCGGAAAAATTACGTCTGTAGTTTCCCCTTGTTTTCAGCCATTTGGAGTACCACAACAGCAAGGCCGTTTTGGTTAGTGTTACAAGG
Organism: Schistocerca gregaria; assembly: GCF_023897955.1. NCBI lineage: Eukaryota > Metazoa > Arthropoda > Insecta > Orthoptera > Acrididae > Schistocerca > Schistocerca gregaria. The sequence goes on from NC_064920.1 coordinate 503,622,114, forward strand.
CCAGATCAGTCAATCATCCAGACTGTTGCCCCTGCAACTACTGAAAAGGCTGCTGCCCCTCTTCAGCAACCACACGTTTGTCTGGCCTCTCAACAGATACCCCTCCGTTGTGGTTGCACGTACGGTACGGCTATCTGTATCGTTGAGGCACGCAAGCCTCCCCACCAACGGCAAGGTCCATGGTTCATTTGGGGGGGGGAGGGGGGGGCAATACTATATATATTTAAGAAAATAACTGAAGGTGGGGTGTTTTGAAATATTTGAGATCGAAGGTTAATATCAGTGACCGTGAATGTGAAAATGCTTAGAAACTCATCATGTTGCATATCTGTACTGCCTATAAGCTTTTCAGTAATATATAAAGCTCTGCCTATAAGCTTTTAGGTAATATGAGCTTCATTGCTGTATCTGAATTAGAACAAAAAAGGTAGTCATTTTTGTTGAGAAAGGCTTTACAGACCTGTAACTTTCTTCACAATTGTCACACACCTCTGCAAATTGCTAGTTTTTCATCTCTTATGTGGCTGATTGGATGCACCAATTTTGAAAGAAATCTGAGATAGTCAGGTTGGAAATGTTACTTTTCTGTGTTGAACTGACGTGGAATTAATTGCTCAGGAGTCTCAGTGGACCACACACTGTCATTTTGCATCATTGTCTGAACATAAATCCGAAAGTGGTTGTTAGAAATAATGTTGTGTGGAAGCTGCAGGAACCACCTCAGAAACACAACCAGAAACTGCGAGAACTGCTGCAGTAACTTTGTGCTACTCTACAGGTGAACATTCTTGTCCTCTGTTTAGTTATTACCAAGCACAATGATGGTTGAAGTCAAGAAAGAATTTCCTTGAGATAACCTTAGGACTCAGCACCCCCCTGCCAAGGAGACTACAGATATGGTATGCTGAAACCCACCATCTAGGGAGGACTTCCTATTGGCCACACGTGGAATTCACTGAACCGACTCCATTCAGGTCCCGCAAGGAGCAGAACTTTTCCAGAAATGGGAGTCTACTTGCAGAGTGTGTGTTTTGTGAATATAGTCTTGAGCTGACTGTGGCCCACTGCTTACAGCATCATCCACAACCAGTTTAGTATATCATGGAGACTTGGTGGAAGCTTAGAGAAGTGCACCTAAGCTGAACAAGTTGTGGTCTATTTTGCCTAACATTTGTTATGTTCCTATTTTGTTCATAGTGAACTTTGTATCTGTTTGTTTTCTTCTGACTCAATTATTAAGTTAAATACTGACTTCCATGAGGAAGGGGTGATGATAAATGTAATTAAAGGTCTTAGGTTCACTTTCTTTATGATTATATTTACTGCATCTTAGTCAGTTCATAGGACACCACCTACATTCCTGTTTGGAATACTTGGCATTGTTTACTATCAATGCATGTTTCACATAAATTTTAGTAAGTGCTGCTAATCAAATGTGTTGAATTTCAACTTTTGATGTAATCAGCAAATTTCAAAGAACCAGAAGCTTCTGCTTCCTTTTTGCACCCTCCATTAACTGTAAAATGAAAGAAGATTTAATCCGTAAAATTTATATTGATAAGGTATGACATATGTTCAAGTGATGACATAATTTGACATTAGTCTCAGAGGGAGCATTAGGCATTTACTAACTGACACTTGGGAAAGAAACTTTGAAAGATGAAGTAGGGAAGGCAGCAGAGGGGTAAAAAAGTCAGAAGTTCCAGACCCAGCAGAAATACTTTGATAACAAACAGTATGTTAAATTTATATTGATGAAAGGGAAAATATAAACATATAGCAGGTGAAGTGGTTAAAAGATAAACACATAAATCTAAAAAATTAGGCCAGAAAGTGCAAAGTGGCAAAACAGAAATGCATAGAGATGTAAAGCTGCAAAAGAATGCTTGACTGTAGTAATGATTGGTGCCACATACGAGAAAAAGGAGCTGAATCAACATCGAAAGCTCAGATATGCAAGCCAGTACTAAGCAAAGAAGAGATGACTGGAAAGTGTAAGGAGGGCTTATATGTAAGAAAGAAACTTGGCGACGTTATTATGAGAATTGAAGAGGACGTGGATAAGTTAAGATGGGCAATGTGATACTGTGGGAAGAATGTGGCAAAACCCAGGTAGATCTAAGTTGAAACAAGGCACCTGGAATAGACATTTTCCATCAAACTTATCAAGGTCCTTGGGAGAACCAACCATTCATAAGAAATGAGTGAAATACCCTCAGATTTAAAAAAAGTGTACTAATCCATTAACCAAAACAAGCAGGTGTGGAAAGGTGTGAGCATTACCAAACCCACCATTCAATAAGTCATGGTTGCAAAATACTAACACAGATTGCCTACAGATGGATGTAATATCTGGTCACAGCTGACCTGGGACATGATCAATACAGTTCCAGAGAAATAGAACATTCAAGGCATTATGAAATGTAAAAGGCAGTTCAATGAAGGCAGACCCTTATTTATAGTATTTTTAATGGTGTAGACAGAAGTACACACTTTGCATTCCTGAAGTTACCAAGAATAACATACAATGTGTGAAAGGTTTTCAACTTTTGCATAAACCTGACTACAATTATAAAGTTGAAGAACTTGAAAGAGAGCTAGTCAGTGAGAAAGGGATGAGACAGGATTGTAACCAATCTTCCTCGTTATTCATTCTGTATATACAGCAAGCAGAAATGAAATTACGAGGAGTGAGAAGGAAAAATTTATTTTCGCATTTTCTGTGTGTGTGTGTGTGTGTGTGTGTGTGTGTGTGTGTGTGTGTGCGTGCGCGCGTGTGTGCGAGTGTATACCTGTCCTTTTTCCCCCCTAAGGTAAGTCTTTCCGCTCCCGGGATTGAAATGACTCCTTGCCCTCTCCCTTGAAACCCACATCCTTTTGTCTTTCCCTCTCCTTCCCTCTTTCCTGACGAAGCAACCGTTGGTTGCGAAAGCTTGAATTTTGTGTGTATGTTTGTGTTTGTTTGTGTGTCTATCGACATGCCAGCGCTTTCATTTGGTAAGTCACATAATCTTTATATATATAGACACACACACACACACACACACACACACACACACACACACACACACACACACACAAAGATAATGGTGTTGATAGAGACACTCACATATTCATCCACACTTATACAAACACAAGCAGACATATGTGAAGGCAAAGAGTTTGGGCAGAGATGTCAATCAAGGCAGAAGTACAGAGGCAAAGATGTTATTGAATGACAGGTGAGGTGAGCGGCGGCAACTTGAAATTAGCGGAGGTTGAGGCCTGGTGGGTAACGGGAAGAGAGAATATATTGAAGGGCAAGTTCCCATTTGCGGAGTTCTGTTAGGTTGGTGTTAGTGGGAAGTATCCAGACAACCCGGACGGTGTAACACTGCCAAGACGTGCTGGCCATGCACCAAGGCATGTTTAGCCACAGGGTGATCCTCATTACCAACACTGTCTGTCTGTGCCCGTACATGCGAATGGACAGTTTGTTGGTGGTCATTCCCACATAGAAAGCTTCACAGTGTAGGAAGGTCAGTTGGTCATTCAACAACATCTTTGCCTCTGTACTTCCTCCTCGACTGACATCTCGGCGCCAAACTCTTTGCCTTTACATGTGTCTGCTTGTGTCTGTATATGTGCGGATGGATATGTGTGTGTGTGCGAATGTATACCTGTCCGTTTTTCCCCCTAAGGCAAGTCTTTCCGCTCCCGGGATTGGAATGACTCCTTACCCTCTCCCTTAAAACCCACATCCTTTCGTCTTTCCCTCTCTCATTCCCTTTTTCCTGATGAAGCGACCGTGGGTTGCGAAAGCTTGAATCTTGTGTGTGTGTTTGTTAGTGTCTCTATCAACATACCAACGCTTTCGTTTGGTAAGTTACATCATCTTTGTTTTTAGATATTTTTTCCCACGTGGAATGTTTCCCTCTCAACTTTGCCGTCATGAACCTGATTCATGATGCAATTACTGCAATGCCCAGCACTCAAGTTCATACAGCCATAAACATTCCATCCCAGCAGCGGTCAAGGATATCATAAAACCTATTTACAGAGACCTGGCAAATCCTGAATTACTGAAGTAGTATCTGCGTGGTCAGACTCAAAATCCCAGTGAGTTGTTCAATAATTTTTTATGGACTCGCTTACCAAAAAATGTTTTTGTTGGAATGAAGAGGCTAAAGTGGGAGGTCAGTGATGCTATTATTGCTTTTAATGATGGCAACATTGGGAGGCTGAAAGTGCTACCAGATATGGAAATTAATCCTGGAGCAAACTGCATCAGAGAACTTGTATGGATGGAGAAGGTTCGCATTGATAAAGCAGAGTATGCAGCACAGTTGGCCACTAAGAAGTCCAGAAAAAAGAAAAAAAGAAAAAACTTGGAAAAAGATCGAGAGGATGATATATGGTATTGTGCAGGGTGCTTCTGAGTGACTAAAAGTAAAAAATTAAGCATATATGTTGAGATACAGTCCTTTGAAACTTTAGAAGTCTTTCCTGAAAATTTACATTTTCTGTTGCATTTTTCCCTAAATCTCAGAAACCACTTTCAGTTGAGTATTCAAATTTTCAGGGAGTAATAAGATACATAAACTGAGTCTACTGAACTAAAAGAAGAACATAATGTTACATATAATTAAAAGTATGTAAGATTACATACAAACAAGTATATAAAATTTTAACCATGTAGTTAAAAAAAATGTATTTACGAAAGCAGTGGCTGAAATGCAATTATTGTAGGTTAGTAGACTCAGAACATACAGTTTAATATCCTGTAAAAGTTTCATCAGTGACTACAGTGGGTCCTGAAATTCAGGGAAGCCAAGCCACTAAATTTGATGTTGTTGGAATATGGCGTGTTCCAACTCCCCTTAAGGAGAAATTTGGAGAGGGAAATAAAATACACGTTGACAATAATGACATTATTCTAAAAAGAGTTTATAAGGTGGCATCAGTAAAAGTTAAGTAGTGGTAATGTATTTTAGTTGAATTATGAATTAAGTCAGGTGATGCTGAGTGAATTACACTCCTGGAAATTGAAATAAGAACACCGTGAATTCATTGTCCCAGGAAGGGGAAACTTTATTGACACATTCCTGGGGTCAGATACATCACATGATCACACTGACAGAACCACAGGCACATAGACACAGGCAATAGAGCATGCACAATGTCGGCACTAGTACATTGTATATCCACCTTTCGCAGCAATGCAGGCTGCTATTCTCCCATGGAAACGATCGTAGAGATGCTGGATGTAGTCCTGTGGAACGGCTTGCCATGCCATTTCCACCTGGCGCCTCAGTTGGACCAGCGTTCGTGTTGGACGTGCAGACCGCGTGAGACGACGCTTCATCCAGCCCCAAACATGCTCAATGGGGGACAGATCCGGAGATCTTGCTGGCAGGGTAGTTGACTTACACCTTCTAGAGCACGTTGGGTGGCACGGGATACATGCGGACGTGCATTGTCCTGTTGGAACAGCAAGTTCCCTTGCCGGTCTAGGAATGGTAGAACGATGGGTTCGATGACGGTTTGGATGTACCATGCACTATTCAGTGTCCCCTCGACGATCACCAGAAGTGTACGGCCAGTGTAGGAGATCGCTCCCCACACCATGATGCCGGGTGTTGGCCCTGTGTGCCTCGGTCGTATGCAGTCCTGATTGTAGCGCTCACCTGCACGGCGCCAAACACGCATACGACCATCATTGGCACCAAGGCAGAAGCGACTCTCATCGCTGAAGACGACACGTCTCCACTCGTCCCTCCATTCACGCCTGTCGCGACACCACTGGAGGCGGGCTGCACGATGTTGGGGCGTGAGCGGAAGATGGCCTAACGGTGTGCGGGACTGTAGCCCAGCTTCATGGAGACGGTTGCGAATGGTCCTTGCCGATACCCCAGGAGCGACAGTGTCCCTAATTTGCTGGGAAGTGGCGGTGTGGTCCCCTACGGCACTGCGTAGGATCCTACGGTCTTGGCGTGCATCCGTGCGTCGCTGTGGTCCGGTCCCAGGTCGACGGGCACGGCGACAACATCGATGTACTCACGCCCCACGTGTTGAGCAATTCGGCGGTACGTCCACCCGGCCTCCCGCATGCCCACTATACGCCCTCGCTCAAAGTCCGTCAACTGCACATACGGTTCACGTCTACGCTGTTGCGGCATGCTACCAGTGTTAAAGACTGCGATGGAGCTCCGTATGCCACGGCAAAGTGGCTGACACTGACGGCGGCGGTGCACAAATGCTGCGCAGCTAGCGCCATTCGACGGCCAACACCGCGGTTCCTGGTGTGTCCGCTGTGCCGTGCGTGTGATCATTGCTTGTACAGCCCTCTCGCAGTGTCCGGAGCAAGTATGGTGGGTCTGACACACCGGTGTCAATGTGTTCTTTTTTCCATTTCCAGGAGTGTAGATTTGGAAATTAGGTACTGGCAGTGCAGTAAGAGTTTTGTTATTTGGATTGCAATATATCCAAATAATTAAACGAAAAGAGAATGTAAAAAGATAACCAGCAATAGCAAAGAAATCTTTTCTGAGAAAGAGAAATATCTTAACACTGAATATGAATGTGTAAGGAAGTAGTTTCTGAAAGTATTGATCTGGAGGAGTTCTGTGGTTAATAACTTGTGCAGACAATAAGGGAATAGTATGTCTTGAAATGTGGTGTGCAGAAGGCTAGTGAAAAGTAGAGCAATAAATTTATTAACTAGTGGAGATATAGTGAATCAAATTGGGAAAGAAAGAGCTTTATGGCAAAATTCACGAGAATAAGGGACCATTTGGTTGGTAGGACACGGTCTGAGTCAGTTTGGTAACGGAAGGGAAGGGGGTGGGGAGAGTGCGATAGCCTGGAATGGGGGGGGGGGGGGGGGTACGTGCATGGGGAGATGGGGAGGAAGTATGAGTGGAAAGGAATTGTAGATAAGGGCTTAAATACGGTAAGCAGCTTCAAGTGGATGAAGGTTGTGTATAATAGTTGTGTAGAGATGGAATTTGCATGAGGTAGTCTAATGTGGATAGCTATGTCACACCAATCATTGAACTGAATAATACAAGAAACAAAACAATTAATCAGTTCAGACAATTTTATGTTTTCCAAATTCAATTGTCTTTCTGGAATACACCATAAATAAAGAAGATTGTGGTAGCTGCAGATATCAGTTTAAATCTGTTAAAATGTAACTGGCTTCATGTGGCCCCATACACCTCTCAGATGATTTATGGCTCCATACATCTCCCAAATGGTTTAAAATTATTTAGGAGAAAAGATAACAACTCACCAAGTAGTAGAAATGTTGAGTCGTCAACAGGCACACGAAAAATGCATGAAAACTCCACTATCTTTCAAGTGAATCCTTTTTTAAGCTAGAGTACACATACATGCACGATGCCTTTGTTCCACCCCCACCCCCCTTTCCCACTCTCTCTCTCTCTCTCTCTCTCTCTCTCTCTCTCTCTCTCTCTCTCTCTCTCTCTCTCACACACACACACACACACACACACACACACACACACATATATCTACCTGTACAGTTACATGTGTGCCACTTGAACACAAGTACCAGGACTGAAGTTCGGCAGGTATACTAGTATGAGGGGTTGTGTCGAGTGAAGTGAGACGAGAGGGATTCAGAAAGTTGGCTGATGGTTCAGAGAGAGGCAGCAGGTGTACAAGTTATGAATATGGGGGGGGGGGGGGGGGGGGGGGGGATACAGCAGCTGCACAGGATAGGAATGTGACATATAGGCACTGTAGCTAGTGCGTTTGTGCAGTGCTTGGTGACAACATGTGGAGGAGTGGACTTGGAGAGGGTGACATATAGAGTAAGGGGAGACTGTTGGAAACAGGGTGAAAGGGTGGGGGGTTAACGGAGATTCAGGGCGGGATTATGGGAACAAAAGATGTATTTTGCCATCTACCCAATCTACACAATATCCTGATCTTCCTTCATTTCTGTAATCCTCCTCGCCTGAATCTCCACTGAGCGAGGTGGCACAGCGGTTAGCACACTGGACTCGCTTTCGGGAGGGCGACGGTTCAAACCCACTTCTGGCCTTCCTGATTTAGGTTTTCTGTAATTTCCCTAAATCGCTTCAGGCAAATGCCAGGATCATTCCTTTGAAAGGGCACGGCTGACTCCCTTCCCCATCTGTCCCTAATCTGATGGGACCGATGACTTTGCTGCTTGGTCCCCCACCTCCAAATCAACCATCCAACCAACCAACCGAATTTCCATTAACCCCCTGAGCCCACATCCTGCTTCCAATGGCCCTCCTGTCATCTGTCCTATCATTCCATCCCAGTCCTCTCCCCCACATCACTGTCATTGTATGCTCTTGTCACATTCCTGCCCCCAAAACTGTTGCCTCTCCTCCAGCATTACTATCTCAGATAGCTGCCGGCTCCCTATAAGGGTCAGCCACCCTTCCCCATCCCTCCCTTCCACTCCTCACCTCATCAGCCCTCGTCCTCATCACCAGACACAACCCCTCACTCCAGTCTACCTGCTGATCTGCAGTCCCAGCATTGTGTATTCGACCACCACTGTATAGCTGTACAGGTGGTTGTGCATGTGCGTTTGTGCTTAGTAATATGTCTATGAATGTTACAGTTGTTTTTAAATTGACAACATACTTCAGAGGTTGTACGTGTAATGTATTCCTTATGCCCAATTATAAAGAGCTTTGTGCAATAGCTTCTAGGCTGGACACCACATATTACCCTTATTGAGCTGCTCATCTGCTACATATTACTTTTAGTTTAGGTTTTTATCAGTATGAACTACTAAGGCTGTAGAAGAACCTGCTTTACGTATTGATTAACTCCATATATCATTTCTGATGTTTTGGTCTCTACGGAATTGTATAGATTGTGTTTTGTCTTAGTTCAGTATCAGTTCAATTGCAGCTAACCAGATGTTAATTGTTAAGAAAATTTACTTACACTTTAAAGTGTTGAAATTTTTGCATTAAGTTTGGTTATAATATTTACCTCATCAATAAAGAGAACTATTTCCGTTTCTTGGACATATGATGGCAGATTATTAATATATAACAACAAAACAAAGGTAATGACCTCTTAGAATTATAATACCTTTGCTTTCAGTATTTGGTCTGAGATCTTGGTTTCTGGGATGACAGATTTTCATCAAAGAATACCCGAGTTACACATAGTGCAACCACATGCATCACACATACTCTGCCAACTGAAAGGCCACTTGTAGTATATGGTGCGCACCTAACCTACGCAGGGTGACAGAAAAAACCTCCTACCTAAAGTTCAAGCAGAGGAATGTGCACATCAGCTTAGTAATAAAGGAGAGGCCGCTGTACCAGCTTGTAAACATTCCTTCATTTATTCATTGTGTTCTATAAATCTCATCATTGAGAAGACCTTTCAAGGACTTGGAATGATTTAAATTATTCTTTAAAATGCAGAAGCAACCACTGCTGGGTACTAAAGTATCTTAACAACAAATTAGGACTAGCACGAGTCTATTAAAACTGATAATGGCTTGTAAATCATGTTATATATGTGCATCAGGAGAAGAACAGTTACTCTGAAAAAAGCCACTGCTCCTCCTCCTGTATTACACAGCTCTGCTGAACTGTGTCTCGTCACAGGCAAACAAATTTTGCAAGGAGGAACCAAGTGTAGATGTCTGCTAACCTAGCAGATGACACTTCAGCCTCGTCAGTTGACGAAATGAGAGGAATGAGAATACACTGAGTAAGTTGGCTAACAGGAAGGGAACTGATAGCCCAGAAGAGTTAATTACAAATGGGTTTTCCCTGGAAGCCTGACATCATCATCATCAATTTGGAGCTGAGAAGCTGAACTGTGAGGCCATGCTCATGATCTGCTCCATCCATTGCTAAGTCACAGAGGACGGTTGCACAAGAAGAGAAAAAGTGTGTGGCATTTCACCCACACAACCAAGCTGTGGCAGAAGATCTTAGTCCGATATGCGCTGGCTCATTTCCAGACTCCGCTCCATCCTTCTCCAGCACATCAGTGGGAACCACTAGACTCTGACTGACACCAGTGTCTTGTGGTGAAGTTCAGTGAGGCTCGTCAATGGGAAGAACAGCAGAACTATCAGAATATGCAGATTAAGCAATTCCACCTCAACAGGGAATGTCTTCAAGATTGCCGCAATTGCCAGCCAAATGGAGTGCCAGAGAAGCCAAGAAGGAGCACCCTGCTGCCAACAACCCATGTCCCAACGAGGGGCGTAGGAAAGGATTGATGTAGATGAGCGAGATTAGTGTACTCTTGCAGCCAGCCAGGCAAGTGAACGACATTCATAAGCTGCAGAGAGTTGTGTCGAGTCGCAGTGTAGTGATTCATGTGGCACCTCTACAGTACTTGACGAGGTTCTTGACTTGCCAACAGCCACAGCAGATGATGGCGTGGCTCTAGCACCTTCAGCTCACAACCTGCTCAGCAGAAGGAGCTGAGACCACCATGTGTCTTCTCATAGGTCAAAGACAACTGCAAGCAGTTCCTGCAGCTTATCACACAGTAAAATCTGCAGAAAAAGACCTTGTCAAGGTCAGCATGCACACTTGTAAAAAAACTATGAGAGCATAATGAGTGAGATGGCTACACAACAGTGGCTGTTCTACGCCCCTCCAGACAAAGTGGGCAAAGGTGTCTTACTCAGTTTTTTGTGCTGCAGCTTTATCACTTCAAAGACAGTTTGAAGACTTCGGGTCTGTGTTCTACACATTGGTGCACATGAAATCCTAAAATATGATGGTGACAGTGGACAGCACAGGGAAGCAACAGTTGTTCCAGCTCACACTAGTGGTGTGTACTGCAGCGAAGGTGGAGAACCTATAGATGAGGTGAGGAATGCCTCCGAGTTCCTGTTGCCAGTGTGTCGGTTACTTGGGATGCCACTGCTCTATGTCTGACATCTGTATCAATTGCTCTGGTGCCCAATCAAGCCAGCAATACCCACTTCCATGAGATGGCTGAAGTGCAAAGACTGTGATGGGAAATAAATGTCAAGTTATAGTGGCTGTGGGAAATTCAAAGCTGTTGTGACTTGCCAACATGGAATGCCCTACAGTGTGTCAGCAAGAAGGCAACTCACTCCAACCAACATCTGCACCCGAGCCAGGTGCTGATGTCAGCAATGCTGAGGAGAGCTCCATCGGACATCTGTGCCCAGACTCACCATAGAATGTGAGACTGTCACGAGACGTCGCCAGTGCAGAGCTGCTGATCACAGACATAGCAGCTGTTGTCTCATCAGCTCACAGAGAAAAGTGCGCACATGCCACAAATAGCATACTGCAGGCGCAGATAGACAGCCCGCTTGAGCTGGAGACATCTCCACCCCCACCATATAGAAAAAGACTAGGTGAGATGTATGCTTTGTGGAAGGTGGTGATAGTGGCTAAGGTGAAGCCATTGACACAACAACTCGGCACCCAGCACCATCTCTGCTGATACTGTGCAAAATGGAGACATCAGCAACGTAGTCACAGTGCTCCTGACAACGTTTGACTGAGTGATGGGCATGGTCGAAAACCTGTTACCGCAGATATCTTCAGCAGTGAAGACTGCTGTCGAGACAGCGAAATAGCTGTTCAACAGCCAGAGGCTTAACTTGCCGCACTCTGTGCCCATACACATCCAAACTAATAAAATTACAGAGTCAGAAAGGACAATAATTAAAGAAAAAAACGAGGTGTGTAAGTGTGTTTAAAGACCCACTTGATAGAAAGAATAATACTTAAGATACTGAAGATGTGAGATTTAACCATGGAGCTTGCCGAGGCAGAGAGGCTTGTGTGCCTCCACGATAGAGTAGCTTTACTGTAGATACAGACACAAAGAGTAGTATCTATGGGGAGGCCAGAGAAACATGTGTTTCCTAAAGATGGGCCGCAATGTGCGGAAAGCAAGGGTGAAACTATCAACATTATTTTTCTCCAGGACATGCAGCAGTGATTAAATGATGGTAGTGTCTTCTTGGGTAAAATATTCCGGAGATAAAATAGTCCCACATTCGGGTCTCCAGACCGAGACTACTCAGGAGAATGTTGTCACTAGGAAAAACAAAACTAGTATTCTACAGGTCAGAGCATGGAATATTAAAACCCTTAATCAGGCAGGTAGGTTAGAACAGGTAAAAAGAGAACTGGAAAGATTGAAGTTAGATGCAGTGGGAATTACTGAAGTTTGGTGGCAGGAGTAACAGGACTTCTTGTCAGGTGAGTACAGTGTTATAAATACAATATTAAATAAGGGTTATGTGGGAGTAGACATAATAATGAATAAGAAAGTAGGAATGCAGACAATCTACTATGAACAGCATAGTGAATACATTAGTGTAGCCAAGATATACATGAAACCCATGCTCGCCACAATAGTACACATTTATATGCCAACTTACTCTACAGATGAAGACGAGATTGAAGAAGTGTATGATGAGGTAAAGGACATTATTTATATATTTAAGGGAGACAAAACTTAATTGTGGTGGTGATTGGAATTTGGTAGTAGGAAAATAAAGAGGAGACAAAATTAGGCGATTATGGATTGTCGGAAAGTGATGAAATAGGCAGCTGCCTGGTAGAATTTTGCACAGAGCATAATTGAATCATCTTTAACATTTGGTTTACGAATCATTAAAGAAGGTTGTATTTGTGGAAGAGACCTGGAGACACTGAATGGTTTCCAATTGATTGTATAATGGCAATGAGGAGGATTCAGAAACAAATTTTAAACTGCCTGACATTTCCAGGGGCAGATGTGGAATCTAAACACAATTTATTGGTTGTGAACTGTAGATTAAAACTGAAGAAATTGCAAAATTATAGAGATGGGACCTGTGCAAGTTGAAAGAACCATGAGGTTGTTTTAGAGTTTCAAAGGGAGCATTAGGCAACAGTTGACTGAAATAGGGGAAAAGAATAAAGTAGAAGACAGATGGGTAGCTTTGAGAGATTTTGAGAGATCAGATAGTGAGGGCAGCAGAGGATCTAAAGGACAGTGGCCAGTAGAAATCCTTGAATGTCACTGGAGATATTTAATTTAATTGATGAAAGAAGGAAGTGTAAAAATGAAGCAGGCATCTAAAAAATGATAATGACAGAATGTACAAAATGGCTAAGAAGGCATGTACAGAAGACAAATGAAAGGCTGTTAAATCACATATAACTGGGCAAAAGATAGATTCCATCTACAGGAAAATCAAAGAGGTCTTTAGAGAAAAGAGAAGCATCTGTAAGATTGTAAAGAGATCAGATGGAGAACTAGTATGAAGTAGAAGACAGATATGTAGCTTTGAGAGATCAAATAGTGAGGACAGCAGAGGATTTAAAGGTAAAAGGACGCTGGCCAGTCGAAATCCTTGAATATCACTGGAGAAAGGTTGAAGGAATATCTAGAGGGACTATGCAAGGGAAATGAACTTGAAAGCAATGCTATAGAGAGGGAAGATGAAATAGATTAAGACGAGATGGGAGATACAATGCTGAGACAAGAATTTGACAGAGAACAAAAAGACGTAAGACAAAACAAGACCCTTGGAGTAGACACATTATGTTAGAACTTCTGATATTTTTGGAGGTGTCTGCCATTATAAAACTATTTAATGCGGTGTGCAAGATATGACACAGGTGAAATATCTTCAGACTTCAAGAGGAATGTAATAATTCCAATTCAAAAGAAAGCAAATGCTGGCAGGTGTGACTATTACTGAACTATCAGTTTAATAAGTCATGGATGCAGAATATTGACACAAATAATTTATAGAAGAATGGAAAAACTGATAGAGGCAGAACTTGCAGTAGAGAATTTTGGATTCCAGAGAAGGCAATACTGACCTTGTGACTTCTTTTAGAAGATAGGTTAAGGAAAGACAACCCTGTGTTTGTAGCATTTGTAGATTTAGAGGAAGCATTTGACAATGTTGACAGCAATACACTCTTTGAAATTCTGAAGGTAGCAGAGAGATAAAATACAGGGAGTGAAGTAGTACAGAAACCAGACAGCAGTTATAAAGAGTAGAGGGGTACGAAAGGAAAGCAGTGATTGAGAAGGGAGTGAGACAGAGTTGTAGCCTGTCTCCGATGTTATTCAGTCTATACATTGAGCAAACAGTGAAAGAAGTCAAAGAAAAATTTGGTGAAGGATTTAAAGTTCAGGGAGGATAAATAAAAGCTTTGAAGTTTGCTGATGACATTGTAATACTGTCAGAGAAGGTAAAGGACTTGCAAGACCAGTTGAACAGAATGAACAGTATTTTCAAAGGAGAATATAAGATGAACATCAACAAAACCAAAACAAGAATAATGGAATGTTGCTGAATTAAATTAAGTGGTGCTAAGAGAATTAGTTTAGAAAATGGCACACTTAAAGTAATAGATGAGTTCTGCTATTTGGGATGTAAAATAACTGATGATGGTCAAAGCAGAGAGGATATAAATTGTCAGGTCTGGATGTAAACCCAGTTCATTTTTGCAGTGTTTATACAATCTACAGCATTGACCTCTTTCTTAGCATTTGTTGCATATCTTTCGCCCAGCACAAAAGTTACAAGCAACTGGAAAAAAGTGCAGATGACCCCTGTATGTAAGAAAGGTAAAAGGATGGACCTACAAAATTACAGACCAATACCCGTAACATCAGTTTGCTGCAGAATTCTTGAACATTTTCTCAGTTCGATTATCACAAATTCTCTTGAGACAGGGAAGCTTCTGTCCACAAATCAGCACGGACATTGCTCATGCGAAACTCGGCTTGCCATTTTCTCACAATATATACTGTGAACTATGCATGAAGGGCAACAGTCAGCTTCCATATTTCTTGATTTCCAGAAAGCATTTATACAGTATCCCACTGCATGCATTTAGTGAAGGATAGAGCATCTGCAATTGGTTCCCAAATATGGGAGTGGCTCGCGAACATCTTAAATAATAGAACCCAGTGAATGTTTATCAGAGAAAAGGGTATTGCCAGGAGTACCTCAAAAAAGAGTGTTAGAGCTGTTCTTATTATACATAAATGATCTGATGGACAGGATGAGCAGCAATCTGCAGCAGTTTGCTGCTGACCCTGTGGTCTGCAGGAAGGTGTTGTCATTGAGTTACTGTAAGAATATACAAGATGGCAGGGATAAAATTTGTAGTTGGTGTGATGAATGGCAGCTTGATCTGAATGTAGAAAAACGTAAGTACTTGCAGATGTATAGGAAAAGCAATCCTTTAATGTTTGAATACAATATTAGTTATTTGCTACTTGACACAATCACATCAATTAAATGCGAGGGCGTGCTGAAAAGTAATGCCTCTGAATTTTTTATGTGAAAGCTCTTAAATGTTTTAAATAAAACAAACATTATTAACATTCTACATATTTATCCTTCTTGTCTACATTTTTTGTTTTTCAACATAATCACACTGGTGACAAACACATTTCTCCCAATGAGAGACCAGTTTGTTGATACTGTCACTGTGGAATGTTTGATTTTGTTGGCAGAGCTACAACCTCACCTCTGCTTGCGCCACTTCTGCACTATCAATGTGAAGTTCTAAAAAGGTGTTCTTTAAGTTGTGGAAACAAATGAAAATTGAATGGGACCAAGTCAAGAATATATGGAATATGATCAATGACAGTGAACCCAAAGTGTCAGATTGTTGCAGATATTGGAGCACCTGAGTGTGGTCTGCCATTGTCATCCTGAAGGACAGGATACCTGTGATCAGATGAACTCTTTAAATTTGAAATTCAGTTATAGCATGCTGCGTAGTGTCACAATTTATTTCCTAGGAAAATGTCGCCCTTGACAATTGACATCAATAATATTGTCTTTAAAAAGAAAATTCTACTTTGGTAGTGTGTATTAGTAGTTGGAAAAAAGTGAAAGCATCAGACTCCCTTGAATTACCAGTAAAATACAAAGAATAGTAAAGATGACAGTTAGTGAAATATGAATCACAGACAGTGATGAAGTGGGAGCAGCTGACGGAGCAGCTTGCTGTCTACAAGCAGTTGTCCCTGCTTTCATTGCTTGTCAGGAAATCTATGCCATGAGATTAACAGACTTCGCTCCACGACACCAACACTAGACAACCCACACAGCTGCAGTCCAGTTGTGTGCTCATCTCATGAGCTGCTAAAGAGCTCAACAATTTTTTTTTTTTTTTTTTAGTAGCTTGAGTGTTGTGTTGTGGTAGTCAACAGCATTAAATATAATTTATTTACAAAGGAAATTGAGTTGTATATGATAGTGACATTGTGAGTGGTAGAATCTGTAGTTAAACAAAAACTTAATTCTTAAGAGAATATTATGTATCTGTGCTTATATGCCAATAACAACATATAACATGGCATCAAAAATACTGATATGGTTCGCTGATTTCCTTGTTGGATTAACAAATGAGTTAGAGATGATTTAAGCAAAGGAATACACAATAACACAAATGAATTCAACACAACAATTGACTATTCCAAAACATAGTTTTATTCTAGCATAGAAAATACAAAGGCCAATTTAGGAAATCTGGAAAAAGATATAGGTGCCTATATCTGAGAATCGAGGCAGAAGAAAGTAGAAACAAACAATAGCATTTTAGTCATACAAAAATCATTAGATTCATATAAACGGGAGTCTAGAGAAGAAAGTGAGAAATAGTGCCGTTTAGTGCAGAATGAGGTACGAGAACACTTATAGAATTTAATAATACTTCAGTGCAAATGAGTTCGAACAATGAATGTCAACTCCAGAACACATATGATTACGTGAAAGACATGCAAAAACATCTAGAGACTTTGGGGATTGGTGGGGAAATTACATTGTAGGAAAATGTAAGAGGTATAGTTGATCAGAGATATGGCAAATGAGATCGTACGTTCACTAACACATCTCATTCAGAGGAAGATGCTTTGAAGAATTTTATAAATTGTGGGGTGAAATAGAGAAAACAAAGGCAGAGCTAGAAAAAAGGGTAAGGCTCAATAGCAGTGAGTTATCAAAGGACCCCTTAGAAGAGCTTCAGTTAGGAAGCAGAATAAATTTTGCAAAGCAGTTCCCTAAATTTAAACCAGATGGAGGAAAATGCCACATGTATTTCTTACAAGTATTCTCATGAGTCTTACCTCAAAGGTGGGAGGATTCCAAAAAGATAGATTTTGCCCTGAATTATCTGACAGGAGATGCGGCTGAATGGAGTACTGCATGTTCAGAAGAATTCAGATCATGGGACAACTTTCAAGAAAGTTTTAAAAGAAAGCTAAACTCTAAATATCATAACAATTCTTGGGGGAGTTATAAGAAATATATAGAGTGGCATTTAGATAACTGATTTGAGGAAACAAATTTACTAAAAGTAATGTTGAGGGACTCCCTTGCTTTGCTAGAAAGAAGTATGTTATGGAGCTTGGTCAACAGTAAACAATCATTTACCTATCTTTGGAGGTTTAGATTCTTTAAATACGGAAAGAGGGGAATTCATATCAGGGGA
Organism: Schistocerca gregaria; assembly: GCF_023897955.1. Lineage (NCBI taxonomy): Eukaryota > Metazoa > Arthropoda > Insecta > Orthoptera > Acrididae > Schistocerca > Schistocerca gregaria. The sequence goes on from NC_064920.1 coordinate 503,639,591, forward strand.
CAATAGACCTCAAGAGGCACATGAGAGCAACCAACACTCAAATAGGTTTCTGAAAAGAAAAGAAACTAATTTTTGCAGGGTCAATAATGCTGCAAAACAGAGGATTAATAAAAGTAAGCAGGAATAACAAAATGTGATGTCACGTGTTTGTATCCAATCAAGCTGGAAACATAGTGGCTGTAAAAGTGACAAATATAATGTATCAAGATATGTTGATGAAATAGGACAGATGTCCAGTTATTGGAAAAATACGAGTGTAGGGACCAAGGTCAGGACTGAAATGTTGTAACACAACATAAGGATATTATGTAAGAAAACCCATTGCTTTCATGTTTTCACATGCAGGATACCAACAAGAGAGTATCTTTTACACAAAGAAGTTACAGAGGAAGAAGAACCACATGAATCAGTAGCAGCAGGAGAAATTTTTAACAGCAAAATTTACTTTTGCATAGATTCAGGCAGTGAGGTATCACTAATATCACAAAAATTCTTAACCAAACTGCAGTCCACCGATGAGTGTCCTAAATTATCAGTGACAGGAGTATATATAATATAAATAACTGATACCAAAGGAAAAGTAATTAAATGGGAAGCAAGGTTACCAATCAAAATTGGTGACTGTTGTTTTTTCCAAATTTTGCTAGTAGTATTACTTTATGGACCGTCTGACTACAACTGAATGAAACACAGTTTTTGTGCCATATGCGTTTCGCCTTTATTTTCTGCAAGGCCTTTTCAGTGGCATACAAGACTGGGCAAACCCTCCAACCACACCTAAGCAAACCAGCTACCAAGAGGGACATTTCCAACAATCAGGAATATATAAACTTGAATGTCAAATTTGTGTTGCAGTACACATAGGCATGAAATGCAGGAATTTTAAAACATGATACAAAGAACATGTTAGGAATTGGAAGTACAAAACAAACCATTCCACATTTGCAGAACATTTAAAACGCCATAACCACCACCCTACAAACATGGAACAAGAAATGAGAATAAGCAACCATGACAAACATCTTATACAGATGCAAGAAAATTTCCACTTTCAGAAAGCCATATCTTAAAACAAGCATGTGATAAATGAAAACACACACACGTCAGCACAGGATTCCTACTACACTTTATAAAAGAAATAATAAGTTAAAAATTGTCCCTCACACAACCAGAAAAAAACTCCTCCCCCCGCCCCCCCTTCGCTAGTGTTCAGTTCATAGTGCTGTGAAATGTGGGGGAAAAAAACACAAATTGGCATTTATAAGAGGAGGAACAACACCAAAAATGCAACAGGAGCATAATATGTAGAAAATTGCCCTCGTAACCTGTAAGTACCATTCAAAGTATTACTACATAATAGCAAAAACAAACCACCAGCACTGTTTATAACCTATAGGCACACTGACTAAAATGTAAACAAAATAGCAAAAAATTGTACATAGTCCAGGCTACTGAAGATGCCTTGCAGAAAATTAAGGTGAAACGCATGTGGCACGAAAATTGTAATTCATTCAGTTGTAGTCAAATGGTCCATAAAGTAAAAATTATCAGTATACTGTAATATTACATACAGCTGAGGAAGACAAGACTACAAAATTGAATTTGTTAGTAGTATGTAACATAAAAGTAGAGATACTCTTAGGCATTGATTGGTTATTACTTATAAAGTTTACTTAGACTTCATAAAAGAAGAAATATTGTTGTTCACTGGAAATCCTATGTATAAAGTGTTGTTTAAACGTAATGAGGGAAGAGAACCAAACAGTCTGTTGCATGCCTCTTGGAGATTAGAAACACATTCGGTATTAACTGAAAAAGAATCCATGTTATTAAGTGATATAGAATCATTGAAACAAATGGAGAAAAATCTCAGGAGTCGAAGGTGTTAAATGATGTAAAGAAACAAGAGTTATTCCAATTCTGTCCAAGTGCCAAAGGTATTTTTGGACAAACTTGGAGTACATGGTGATTGTGTGTGTAAAATAAATGAAAGCTATTACACCATTCTTTTGTAAACTGTACCCTGTTCCCTTAAATTGAAGATTGGTGGTGAAAGAGGAAATTTGTATAATGGTAGATAATGGAATAATTGAAAGGAGGAAGAGGTTGCATGGTAATCCATTACTACTTGTTAGCAAAGCCATGGGAGGAATATGGTTAGTTCTACATTTGAAAGTGTGGAATTGACGCATTGAAACAGAATGCGTGAAACTACATGTAGGTTCCAGACTGGTTACTGCCTTCCTGTTTGAAGGAAATTCATACCCATTTAAAGTACTACCATTTGGTTTAAATATTGCACTATTAGTGTTTATGAAAAATGAAATGTCGTGTGGTTAGGGCCTCCTGTCGGGTAGACCGGTCGCATGGTGCAAGTCTTTTCAGTTGACACCACTTTGGTGACTTGCATGTTGATGGGGATGATATATATGATGACAACACAACACCCAGTCCCTGAGTGGAAAAAATCTCTGACCCAGCCGGGAATCAAACCCAGGCCCCTTTGCATGGCATTACATTGCACTGACCACTCAGCTATTGAGGTAGACTATTGATGTTCACAAGAGCATTCGATGAAGCCCTACGCCCTACGTAATGAATTATTGAAAGATTTGACAGTTTATGTTGCTGATATGTTGTTGATTTCCAAAACTTGGAACGAGCATGGTAATTTACTTAACAGAACTTTAAATAAGGTCTATGAAAATAGTATTACTATTAAGTTATCTAAATCACATTTTGGGATAAGTGAACTTAGATTTCTACAACACACTGTGGGAGCTGAAAGTATATAAACCAACCATGATAGAATAAGAGCAATAACGGAATGTCCTAAACCTCAAAATATGAAACAGCTGCACTTGTTCCTATGGCTAACTGGAGTCTAGAAATGATTTTAAAAGGACAACCAATGAATGATCCGAGACTTCTTTGTTACAACAGTGAGCAGTTTGGAGTTGGGAAAAAGGAGCTTCAGAATCTTTCACTAATTCTAAGCAAGCATTAGTTGAAGTGCCTATACTCAAACATCCAAATATGAATGAATCTTTCAAGTTTGCTAGAGATGCATCAGATTATGAAATCACTTGTGAATTATTTCAAGGTTTGCTGAGACCAAGTGTTAGGTACTCATACCATAGCATGTGCCAGCTGAAGCTTAGAAAAACATGTAGTTAATTATACAGCCACAGTAAAGGAACTACTGGCAATAATTTTGAGTGTACAAAAATTTCAAATGTTGATATGGGGTTTGAAGATGGAGGTATAAACAGACAATCAAACCTTAGTGTTCTTGGTTTGAAGATGGAGACATACACAGACAATCAGACCTTAGTGTTCTTAATGGAAAGTAGACTACTACATAGTCATCTGAACCAGTGGGTATTATACTTACAAGAATATCAAATAGATGTACACTACACAAAGGGATCTCTCAGTGTAGTGCCAGACACATTAGCGTAACTGCCACTAGGAATGAGTACAGTAACAAAATAGGAAGGACCTGGGTCCATCTTTGCACTGAATTTCATGAAATACAGATCATCTGAAATACAAATGATAAGTTTAAACAAAATATCTCAAATGCTATATATTTTAGTGAAAAATGGGTGGTAGTGCGACAAAAAACTTTGCCAAGTAAAGAAACAAACGTATGAAAATTTCTGATGGCTTTTGTTTTGGAGAAATGATGAAAATTTCAGTCACTAGAAACTGTGTATTCCCTAAAACACAGGTTCCAACTTAGTACGATGTATACACAATAGATATGGACATTTTGGTTTCAGAAAATGTATTAAACATATGATAAAGTTTTCCTATTTTAAGAACTTAAGTAGAAAGGTGATTAATATAATTAGATCCCGTAGAATTTGCCAAAAAGTAAAGAAAATTAATTCAGGTTCAAGAGATGACCTGTACTGTTATAAGGAATAGAATACATTTTATGTAAGACACTGACCCATCAGATATTATGAGTAATGGAGGAGTATTTTACTCTCTGAATGAAGGTAATATATCGGATTTTATTTTTAAAAAATTAAAAAAAAACTAAGAGACAGTATTCTGAAAGCATTCTCCAAATGGAAAACAGCATTAATCATAATGATAATTTTTGCAGGAGAATAATGAAAGAGTTGTATATAATAATGTAAAGGAATGTAAGTGAATGGGCTCATACAGGTTCCGAAATGGTGTGGAATATGGTTCCTCATACAGGAGATGAAAAATAAATTTGAAAGAAAAATAATCTGAAAAATGCACTTACAAATCTAGCAAAAATAAACTAAAGGGGAATAATGAAGTTCCTGTTTTCTCTTGTTCTCAAAAGAATATAACAACCTGGGTAGTGTTGAAATGTGTGTTAGGTGTCACACAAAGTCTTGATAGTAAAATATTAAAAAGGCATAAGTTAAGCAAGAAGCAGTACAATCTCAATGTAAATAAATGATCTCAACACCCTTCACCCTTTCCCGCTGTGGTTGGATATGTAGTGTCACAGGCTATTTTTTTTAGGAAATATCATGTGATGTTCAAGGTTTAGCTTAGCCAACAAACTGAGTCAGAAAATTTCTTATGGAGTAATCTGTGGACACCTTTTGTCGGGGGGAGGGGGGGGGGCAGTACAGATGTGTTAAAACATGGCCGCTCCTGTGATGTGGGGTCAATTACTTTGTGCTGGTGCCATGCCAGAGATAGGGTCAGCTATGAAATAGTACCATGGACAACAACGCTTGAAGGCATGTTCTTTGTGCGGAAATCTAAAATTGTGTTGAATTAGACCTAGGGTGTGATCTGTCACATAGGGAACATTATCTTCTCAGCAATTGTAATACTAATCTGGTGTTCTGAAAGATGTTAGTGTGAAACATTTTTTGTGATATTTAAGAATATACAAGGATTGGTACTTTAATAGTGGCAACTATTTATTTACAGCTTGTATGAAATAGATACATGTTTCAAAGTTTTACTGACCGTCAAAGTAGTCACCAGCATTGTGTATAACCCATTGCCAGCGATGTGGAAGGTGTAGGATACTCTTAGCAGTGCCCGTTGTGTTGACAGTTCGAGTTGTGCGATCTATTGCCCAACGAATTTGTAGCAATTCTGAAGCAAATGCAATGAAGTGTTTCCTTCAGTTTAGAAATCGAGTTGAACTTACGAGGGAAAGTCAGGGGAGTGCAGTAGGTGGTGTAGCACTTAGCAGCCCCATCAGTCAAACAAATCAGTGTCAGCTTGCACTGTATGTGCTTGAGCATTGATCTGCTAAATGATGGTCAGATTCTGCAGAAAGTGTCATCACTTCTGTCTCTAAGCTGGTCATATGTTGTGTTCCGAAAATGAACAGCATAGAGACAGAAGTGATGACACTTCCTGCAGGACATGACCATCATTTTGCAGGACATCGCTCAAGCACGTACAGTGCAAGCTGTTACTGATTTGTTTGACTGATGGGTCTGCTAAGTGCTACACCACCTACTACACTCCCCTAACTTAAACGTAAGTTCATCTCGATTTCCAAACTGAAGAAAACACTTCATGGCATTCACTTCAAAACTGCTACAAATTCATCAGGCAATAGACCGCGGCACTTGAACTTTCAACACAACTGGCACTGCTAAGAGTATCCTACGACTTCCACATCGCTGGCAATGGTTATGCGTAGTGCTGGTGACTACTTTGAAAGGACAGTAAAACTTTGAAACATGTATCTATTTTGTACGAGCTGTAAATAAATAGTTGCCACTATTAAAGTTCCAACCCTCATATAACTTAAACTGACATCTGCGAATTTGGTGAAGTAAGGACATTAGTTGGAGAACAGCCTCTTACAGGTCCTGATGCAACTGTAGGTTAAGAAGAATGATTAGCATGGCAGACTGGAACTGAGTAAGGAATTCAGACCACTACTTCAAATGGCGTCTGAATTAGGGTGCATATGGGGGCATATATGCGGTTGTTTTTCCTTTGCTCTATTTGCGAGTGGATCGGGAAACAAAATGACTAGCAATGTACCAGGTACTCTTTGTCATGCACCAAATGGCAGCTTGGAGAGTATATGTGTAGTTTTAGTCTGGTTGCAAGAAAAACATTTCTGAAGAAGAGAAATTTGTTAACATCAAATATACAAGGGATCATCCAGAATGTAGATTACGTTTTGCTATTTAACCCTCGAGCGGACACACTGATTTTCATAACACGAGCAAGCTTTATGTTACCAGGGTAAACATGTATGACCAGAATCGCAGTTTAATCGTAGTTTCATTCAATAACATTAAAATAAACTTATAATATATGAGTTATCTCAGTGTTTAATTAAACAGTAATAAAAAAAACAACCCATTGAATCACACTGTTGCCTCATACAATTGTTACCCCCAGTAATGATCCACTCAGAGCATTAAACAGCACAGCTGCATCAGATCCCAGACAAGTGCTTACTTGATTACATGTTATCTCATACACAACTGTCGCACTCTGGGATTGTGGTGCTAGGTCGGAATCTGGGGCATTGTTGTTGTTGGTTGGTGTGTGTGTGTGTGTGTGTGTGTGTGTGTGTGTGTGTGTGTTTTTTTACTGAACTGAACATTTTTTTTTTCTCATCTTGCTTGTTGTTTATTTTATACTACTGCTACTCATTTGGATGGTATGAAACACAATTTATCACTGTTACAAAAAGGAAAGTTGCTACTCACCCATGTAGCGGAGATGCTGAGTCGCAGATTGGCACAACAAAAAGACTGTCGCAATACAAGCTTTCAGCCTACAAGGGCTTTGTCGAGAGAGAGAGAAATAAAAAATAAAATAAAAACTCCTCACACATGCGTGACTACAGCCCCTGGCAGCTGGAGCCACACTGTGAGCAACAGCAGCAGTACATGATGGGAGTGGTAACTGGTTGGGGGTGCCACTCCCGTAATGCACTACTCCTGTTGTTCGCAGTGTGGCTTCAGCTGCCAGAGGATGCAGTCGTTTGTGTGTGTGTGGGGGCGGGGGGGGGGGGGGGGGGTGTCTGTTTTCTACAAAGGCCTTGTTGGCCAAAAGCTTTGTGTTGTGCCTGTCTGTGACTCAGCATCTCCGCTATAGGGTGAGTAGTAGCTTTCCTTTTCATAATGTTGTTTCATTCCATCTTGGATTTTCCATTGTTCATTTTATCACTGTGTTAACTGAAGCGATAATGAAGGAATAGGTATGGGCTAGCAGTTGTAAAACAAGAATGCAACAGCACAAGACAATGTTATTTTTGGTTGGTGCACTTTATACATAGCCACACCCGCTTGAGGTTTTAAAAAAAAAGTATAGGGAAAAAAGTATATTTTATTAATTTGAAAGCGACACTTAAATACTAGAAGTTAGTCACAAACTCTCACAGTTCTCTGTCGCCATCGAAGTGCTGTGTTACTAGTCAGGTCTTCCTCATTGGAAACAAATGGTAGTCATTGGGTGCAAGATACTGTATGGCATATGAGGAAACATCTCTCACATGAAAGCAATGAGTACTTCTCAAGTGTGATTCGCCATGTGTGCTCAGGCATTGTCATGCAAGAACAGAATTTTCGAGCTGTCTTTCCTCTACACTTATTATGAAATGCTCTTGTTCAGTTTTCCAAAGTTTGACAATATCTTACAGAGTTTGTTGTTGCACTTTGACAAATCGGCAAGAAGCAGACCTTTCTTGTCCCAAAAGACAGTCACTATAACCTTTCTTGTAGACAACATTTGCAAGCGTTTTTTGGTTTTTGGATGGAATTTGTGTACCCCTACTTCGTAGACTGCAATTTAATCTCGCACTTCAAATGTTTGACCCAAGTCTTGTTTCCAGTTACAGTTCAACCAAGCCTTTTTTGTAACAATCCAGAAACATCAGTGATGCAACCATACTGTGGTTTTGTGGTTTTCTGTCAAGATTTTTGGTACACATCTAGTACAAAATTTTTGATATTGTAGCTTCTCTGCAATGACTTGATGCAACAAACATAATGAAGTTTTTTGGAAAACTAAACAAGAGCTCCATCATTGTAAATCGGCAGTTTTCTTGAATCTTCTCATTGACTTTTGTGACCAGTTCATCAGTCACAAAGCTTGGTCGTACATGTCTCTCTTCACCATTAACATTAGTCCAACTTCTTTTAAACCTAATGCACCATAGGCACATTTCACCTTCAGTAGTTACATTATTTCCATACACTTCACACAGTTTCTGATAAATTTCAATCAGTTTATGGTTTTTTGCCAACCAAAGTCTTATTACCAACCACACTTCACAAGTTGTGGGATTTTCAATTGTGGTACACATTTAAAACTTTTGTTTTGAAATAACTGTAAATGATGAGAACCTCATACTGTCACAGCTGGAACTGACTGAACAGAAAAATGCAAAGACAACAATGTGGCCACATTAGACTTTCCCATTGCTGCAGGCAAAACATAAGGTACTTTTGGGATTGGCCTTGTAAATTTAAGAATTAGGAAGCTGTTTCTGAAGGTACATGTATGGAATGTAGCCTTGTCTGGAACAAGTGAAATGTGAACTATAAATGGTTCAGACAATGTGGTGCTATGGAGAATGCTGAGGGGTAGATCAGATCACTAATGAGGAGATAGTGAATAGAACTGGGGAGAAAAGAAATTTGTGACATAACTTGACTAAAAGAGGGGATCAGTTATAAGGACACATTCTGAGACATCAAGGTTTCATCATTGTAGTATTTGAGGGAAATGTGGGGGGCTAAAAACATAGAGGGAGCCCAAGAGATGTTTACAGTAAGCAGGTTCAAATGGATGAATGTTGCAGCAGTTATTCAGAGATGAAGAGGCATGGATTGGACAGAGTAATATGGAGAGCTACATCAAACCAATCTTTGGGCTGAAAACAACAACAACAACATTTGAACATACCTATTAATTCTAAAAATTAATAACTTCTAAAAGTCTTATGCAATTTTAAAGAACCCAAGTGTACACAGGTAGTGCTCAAATAGCATTATCGAAATATAGTGTCAGATTTTTTCTTTGTGATTCTGAGAATTAAGAAACATATTTTATGCAAAATAATTACAAATTAATACATGTAGCAGCAGTACGTAAATTTCATTATATCTGTGGGTCAGGATGGTCTGGATATTGTTGACCCTGGAATATTATACAATGATGTGCAGGATGGTGGGCTAGGGCAGCAAATACAAAGAACAAGTTACCGAACTGTTGTGGAATCACAGATGCTGTGCTAACAACAAGAGCTATTCAGAATAACTCGTACAACTGAGGTAGAGACTTGCAGCAAAACAAGGTGTTGTGTAGTAGCAGCTACAGTAGGCTTCACTCAGTAAGATAAAACAGCATGGCAGCCTTGTTTGTTAACCAGATCCCAGTGATGCTATCTCAGATGTTGATACTGCACAGCTGGTCCAGCACTGGTCATGCTACCAGCAGTGTCAAACACTTTGAGTGCAGCCCTTGGCACCAGGCGACACCAGAGAGAATAGGCGTGCTGCCACATTATTCTGGGACTCCAGATGGAGCATTAGTGGACTGTGAACATGGATCTACAGTAGCAGAACATTTGCACCAGGGCAGGTTGTGGCTCAGCAGCAAGTCAGGTGCGGGTCGTGGGTGGCACCTTAGTGAGGACTGCAAACCAAGGACCCTTGAGGGGCACCCTGGAGTTATTTGATGTCGGCTGTAGACTACAGCTGGGAAGCACCAGTTCAGCTCCCAGCAGCATCAGGATTAGGCATAGCCTATAAACTAGCAACTAGTGGAGACAGCAATGTGTTGTAATTGAGATTGGATGACCCGCAAGGGGCTATGGCTGGCATAGAATACTTTCCGGTGTACATAGCAATCAACAACAGATACTGCATGGCCAGAGTAGCCACTGTTTATACAGCCTCACATCAGTGTTGTTATGAAAAGGCACTGCTTCTCATCACTTATGGGCCCGGGAAGCAATCATGATGAGGTAACTGTAAGCTTCAGTGCTGTAGCAGGGGCTTTGATCATGCCAGCTCAGCTTCTTTTCAGCTCTGGCAGCAGAATGTGGTAGGCAGCCTGCGTGGTTGCTGGTAAGAGCTAAATTAGGATGATTGTGGCCTAACACTCCTCCCTTCTTTAGAAGATCCACTTCCCCTGATCTGGTATTATATCTGCAGATCATTGAGGCATTACATTTTCTTTTTTTTACATTTAGATGAAGTTCCCTCTCCAGCTGCTTTAACATTAACACAGTCCAGTTTACAATGTCCGAGGGATGGTATGTTTAACAACTGTTTAATCTCTTAAAGGTGACCCATTTGGTCAGTATATGGTGGACAAGTAGTTCAGGTGGATGGATAGTTTTCCACTGTAGATACATACAGGTTGCACAATTGAGGACCTGAATCAAGATGGTACTTGAGGTTGAGATGCCTATCACAATGATTTTGTGGTGGTGATTACTGTGATATTATTGCAAGTGCTGAAATATTTGCTACATGTTAATATGCCACTTCTGCACTGCCGGCATCCCGTCTAGAGAACTAAGTAGGTTGTGATTCAAGGTATTGCTCAAGGTTCATCAGGCAAGTACATTAGTGGATACATCAGGTTGAGGATCTTAGCCCTGGTTGCCAGGAGCAGAAAAGTTGGCTTAGAAATGTCACAAGTTGCACCATGTATGGCTACCCTGCAGCTCCAACCATTGTGCACCCTTAGTTCACCTTTGCTTGTAATAATTTATGATCATCACCACTGGGTTGCATACGGAGTATACACAATGTGGACCTGCCTTCTGAAAATAAGATTTCTGTGCAAGGACATTCCACAAAATGGAGGAAATACACCAAATAAAACACTACTACTACTACGTGATCAGGTCCAGTGGACCGCACACATCTACAAGTTTCCTCCCCCACTGTATTCTGACCATTGCTGCTATCTGCCATCCGTTCACATCTATTGACACTTGGTTTAAATCTTCATGGAGTTCATCCCTCCAATGCTTCTTGGGTCTCTCTGGAGGTGTCTTTCCTGTAGGTGTGAAATCCAGGATCTTCCGAGGCCATCTAGGGGCACTTTTCACTGAGAAATTGTCATGTGAAGCAGAAATCAATACCAGAATACATGCAGGAAACCGATCTTACCACAACCTAGCACAACTACTTTGGTCCAAATATCTCTCCAGACAGTTCAAGATCCGACTGTACAAAACCCTGATCCAGCCTGTTGTTCTATATGGCTGTGAGACATGGAGTATCCGGAAACAGGACTTCCATAAGCTCCTTGTTTTTGAGAGAAAAGTGCTTCGGAAGATCTTCGGTCCGGTTCTGGATGCAGATACAGGGGAATGGAGGATCAGATACAACCAGGAGCTTGAGGAACTATACCAGCAGCCCAACATAGCAGGAACTGTCAAATAAAACACAAAAATCATAATATCCTATTACTTACATTGCATCAACACACAGTAACATGTGTAGCTTCCACAGGTGTGGTGTGTTCCTCCTCCTTCTTATTACCCTCTCCTGCCTTACTTGGGTGTGCCACCAGTAACAGTGGCAACAAAACCTGCATGCCCCCAAGAAAGACATTCATGTCTGCTATATACAACTGTTGTTCATGTCGGAAGCTTCAGTTTGATGTCCACTGGTAAAGTCATTTCAGTTACCTGGTGTGAGCCTTGACATCAAGTGATGAACTTCTTCATTTTTCCATTTATACTGTAAAGGCTTGTCAGAATCATACACTTTGCACTCCAGCAGTTTAGCATTGTGCTGCTCCAGTGTTCCTGACATTAAGGGGTCTTGGATTGCTTTTCTCACTTGCTTCCATATCTCTCTCACCATCCTCATGAAATTATGCACTGGCTTATCATTTCTTATATAACATATTATAGTCAGAATGTAGTGGTTCCTTGTGGGTGTGTGGCTGGAAGGTCCTAAAATATCCATCCCAATCATTTTGAAAGGTTTACTGACTTCCAGTATCCTCTGCAGCAGAATATCTTGATGGCTTAACCCCACCCTGCTGTCCACATGTACACCAGCAGTAATGTTCGGTTACTCTTTGCTCCATGATTCTGTGCCATCCATGATCAGGCAATACCTGCTCATATGCCTGTTCTAACACATCTTGTATAATGATGGGAACCACAACATGAGGCTGCATCATTATCATCTTGCAAATAATTTGCAATCCTCAACTGCAACTTCTGCTCTTTGCTACTCCACAACACTACAACCTACCATCGATAGTACACCAGTCTTCCTAATGAGGTCATCTGCTATACTGTGCCTTTTACCAGGTTTGTAGACTACTTTGAAATCAAAATCACTTAATTGTAGTGCCTCTAATCCCAAGAACCAGTTCAACACCAACATGATCCATTATCACCATAATGTTTTTGCATTTTTTTGCATATGTACATAAATACAATGTGCCATATACGAGGCTCTGACAGAACAGTTCCTCTGTGCTTTTTTGTCACAATGTGTGGTGTAGGCCACTGGATGTTCCTTATCCTCTACCTGTTGACTTAAAACCCAGCACAATGCATTATTACTACCATCACACAATAACACAAACTCCTTCTGCCAGAAAAACCAATACTGAGCTAGTCGCCTACAATACCTTCAGTTTGTAAATGCATTTTCACACTCTGATGTCCACTGAAACTTTGTACTTTTCTTTAATAAGTGAATGAGGGGCCTTGGTATCTCTGCAAGCTCCAGCACAAGTTTCATATAATTGACTAACCCTAAAAATGACTTCCAGTCTTTGCCTGTCTGAGGTGTTGGAAAACTCTGCACAAAATTCACCAATCTCAGATCAGTTCATACCTCCTCTTGGCTAATAAATACCTGAAGTAAAGTATTTTGTGTAGTATACTAAGAGTTAGGTGTACCATGTGTAATCTGTTAAAAACTTCCCTCAGCCATTGCACATGATCTCCCATATCTTTTCTAAAAACAGTAATATTGTATAGATATGTCAGACACTTCTCTGCTTTTTATCCTCTCAATGCTGTGGCCAACAGAGATTGAAATATGATCAGTGCACTATTCAGTCCACTGGTAGTGACCCTAAGGAACCATAAAAGCAGTTTTCAGCCAGTCATCTGGTGCCACCTCTAGCTCAGGCTGTTTCAGCTCGAGAGCTCAGCTGCAAGCAGACAGGCGCCTGTGGGCATTGGCGGGCAGGAGTGAGTAAGCAGTGCAAGGTCACTGGTGGACATAATATAATACAGCTGTATGAACATTTTGTTTAGTTTGAGAAATACGATTAATGAAACATTGAGTGTCAGTCCTTGAGATGCAGAATACTCTTTAAGTATTCGATCGTGAAGCTGGGACCTTTCTGCAGTTTTTACTCTCTTCATTATAAGAAACATTTGTTCACAACCATATGTTGAGCCAAACATAGACATGATGTTTGCTGCATGCCTGTGTAACTTGAGAAAGTCTTCAGGATAAAGATCATGATACCATCTTACCAAATTAATGATGTTGTAATACCTATCCTCGAGCAGTGTGCTGTTTTACAAATCTATTAGTTCTAGTTGCATTTCAAAAGGAACAGTATCTGGTACAACTGAAAATGAAGTGCTAAACAGTTTTAACTTGTTTTTAGGCATCACCTCAATACTTTGACGAAGTTGTATGATAATTTGTTGATAATCGCCAAAACTTATTTCTTCAGCTAATTGAAGGTAGAACCGTCCCAGCAAAACAGTCTACTTTTACTCACCCCACTGTGCTAATGGCGCCATATGTTGGCCCACAATGTCGGTTGTTTCATTGATCCCACATGTGATACCATTTACTAAACCGAGTGAGGTGGAGCAGTGGTTACCATGCTAGACTCACATTCGGGAGGATGACGATTCAAATCCGTGTGCAGCCATCCTGATTTAGGTTTTTCATGATTTGTCTGAATCACTTCAGGTAAATGCCAGGATGGTTCCTGTGAAAAGGCATGGCCATCTTCCATTCCTAATCCAATGGGACTGATGACCTCGCTGTTTGGCCCTCCCCAGAGTCAATTAACCAACCAGTTACTACAGATTAGAATGGTTGGGGTGTTGTTGATCCTGGAATAGGTCACAGTGACGTGCAGGATAGTAGGCTGGGCAGCAAGTACGTAGAACCAGTTCCTCACCATTGTGGAATGATAAAAGCGATGGAAACAGCGATGTGATTTATTCAGCAGAAATCACACAGCCAATACAGACAGTGCCCCAATGGCATGAAGTGACCCTGAGTGGCAGTGTTGACTGCAGCAAATAAGGTGCTGTGTAGCTGTGGTCAGCAAGTCACCACAGCTTAGTGGCCTTGGGTGGTAGCTGTGTCCTGGTAACTCTACGTTAGATGCTGATGCTGCACAACCGGCCCATCACTGGTCATGTTACTGGCAGTGTGAAGTGCTGCCAGACATAGTCCGTGGTGCCAGGCAGCAGCCTAGAGCTTAGGCACCCTAAACCTGAGACCACAGCAAAAGATACAGCACCAGCAGTCTGTGAACACAAGTTTGCGGCAACAGAGTTTGTGCGCAGAGGGCAGGTGGAGGCTCAGCAGCAATTAAAGTGTCTATGGCACCTGAGCACGGACTGCAAACCAAGGACCCCTGAGCGGCACCCTGGAACCAGTTGATGTCAGCCAGCTGTAGGCCCCAGCTGGAAGGCATCAATTCAGTTCTTGGCAGCATCAGGACTAAATGCGAACACAGACCAGCACATAGCGGAAGCAGTGACTAGTTGATGTTGAGACGGGACAACCTACATCGAGTCTGCAGCTGGCACAGAGTGCTTTTAGGTGTAGACAGTGGTGTACGGCAGATACTTATTTCTGGGGCAGCCAGATGTGAGCTCAGTAACAAGCATCTTGTGGTGACTGTATTTACGTCGTGGTGGAGTAGAGGCTTTCATCATGTCAACTCAGCACCTTTCTGGCTATGGTAGCAGAATGTGATAGGCAGCCTGCCACCTCCCCTGGGCTCAGGTTGCAGAGCCAACTTAGGAAGGTGATGGCAAAACAAGAGCAAATATGTGTAAGTTAACCAGCTCACTGATTCAAATATAAATAACAAGTAAACCAAGGACTCCAACAAGACTCAAATATCACCACAGGAAAACTGGTGAAATTGTAGTCTTGGTTAACATATGATATGTGTGGTAGCAATTAGTTAAATGTAAATTTATGATTTTGCAATGAAAAATTGCATCTGTAAAATGGTAGTGGCCATACCGGCTGAGAACAGTTCACATTGAGAGATCATCAGGTACAAGTGTATGGCTTGATACAATCAGGTGTCTGGTCATGGTTAAAGAGATTAAAATTTTGGAATGAAAGATTTGTGAACTAGTAAAAAAAAAAGTGCAAGAGTCCTGAAACTTATAAAAGTTTCAACAGCTAGCTTCATGAACTCAAACTTTAAACACATCACATTTGGGCTGATGAATTTTTTCAACAATCAGTTTTGTGAACTCTAAACTACATCATGTGTGGACTTATGTATTCTTCACATAACTGTGATCTTTAGCTCTGGACAGTATTATGGTGTGCCAGACTTACCATTTTCATAATCTAGCCAATGACTCTGCTTGTCATTGCTTCTTTCGTGATATTAAACAATGGTTTAATCAACATTTTTATTTCTAAGTGATAACTAGGTGGTGCTTACAACATTTACGCTGCTGACTTCCACCACCACCACCACCACCACCACCACCACCACCACCACCACAACCACTGTGCAAACATAACCTCTGACTTTTGCACATATATAGATGCAACATACATAGATCTGTTTATGTTGAACACCAAGTGCTGATTTGTTACCAAATAGTGGCAGTCGACATGCCAGTTTTGTATTTGTGCATAGCTGATTTTTAAAAACCATTAGCTGAAGTCTGAAACCAACTCTTAATTTTCTTAACCGTGAATCTGTTCTTTCATATCGCTGAATATTTTACTGTAGGAGAATGGTTTACCACATTGTCTACCCAACTTCAAGTACAAACTAGACATTAATAAAATGAATGTAAGGTCTGATGTAGATGTCCAATTAATTTACTTGGAAAGGAACGAAATGGCTATTTTTAACTTAATCAGTTTAGAGAAAGATGTTAGAAAATGCTTTGTTATGGTTAAGAGGAAAAATTTGCCTGTGTACAACACATACCATTGTAATTGAAGATACAGACATGAGCAGCAACAACGTAGTAATATGCAGTTGTGGTAAGAGTTATATCTCACTGAACTCTGGATTCAACTTTTAGGAACAACTTGATCAAGAACCTCAAGTAGAACAAGCATTCTTGCTGAACTGAGTTTTCAATAGAAGCAGCTAATGATGATAACATGATTTTTTTTTAATATTTGGAGATTTAAATGCATTAGCAGAATGAAGTAACCATCTTGACTTCCTCTTATACGCTACACTAAAAAGTAATGATAATGAGAAGTTGTGTTGAACTGGTATAGGTTTGACTTTTTTTACTTTAATTATAATTAAGTTATTCATAAATAAATATTTTAGTCAACACAGCAAAAACAGCTTCTGCCACTGTTTACCCTCTGGTGTGCCTTTTACACTTTACCTGTAAAAGGACTTATTTTCAGTCATAAGTTATCTGATATGAAAATATTACGTCCAAAGTTGTTGGGTACATTTCAGCGATTGCTGAATTTGCAAAAATGTGTTAGTCCATGTGTCTTTAATGAGTCATTTATTAGTCAAGATGATAAAGTTAAATTCCTTACTCTGTATACATTATAATTACCTCATGACAAAAATGCTTTCACCCCTTCATCTATTTACCTATGTTATGAACAGCTGGGTTTGATTACAGTTAAGGTGCACAAAGATTTAGCAGATCAATCTTGTAAGGTCCAGAGAAGTATTCTGTTGTTGATTAGGTACTGTAATGGTTTGGAATCCATCAGCTTATTCCTCAGGATTGGTCTTTTGGAAACATGTACTCTTTCCTGTCCAAGACTGTTCCTGTATCTTGAAAATTTTTCTCCTCAGTTTTGTCTTGAGCACCAATGAAATGTCTCTTGCCATATTTGCATGCTAACCTCACTGCTCTCAGTAGCAATGAGTGAACACAAGTAAATGTTAATTCTTTTTACCTACTTTCGTCAGATGAGCCAGATGGCTAAATCTTCCTAAGTCATTGATCATAACCCTTCCCTGTCTGGTTGGCTCTTCATTTCCCTTTTATTTATTTGTTTACTTCTGTACTCTGCAAGTGAGATGTGCTTTACTATAACACCATGTTGTATTCTTTGGAGTTTGACCTTCTTCCATAGTGCTTCCCTGTTTCCACTGTTCAGCTAGACATTTCTGTCTTTGCATTACACTGTAACTGTCTTCCACACCTTTCCCATCCCCTTTTCTTGCTTTAATTTCTGTGGACCGAGTCTGAAAGCTCAAGTATCTACACTATCTTTTGTCTCTGTTTGCACTGATATCACAAATTACACGGTGGCGCACGAAAAACTGGCCCGAGTACAGACTGCTCACCAGTCACACACAAATTGTTGCCCACCATGAGCAAATATAACAACAAATAGATAAAGATGTAATAATAAGATAATAAAGAAGTCCCGACAACACAAAATGTAGTCGCAACAGCTTCGAAACAATAGACAACATTTGGTGGGTGAAAATAATCAGTCTAGTACTCGGGCTGGTTTTTCATGCATCACCCTGTATTTATAAAGTGCAACTACTGTGTCAATCATTCCATTCCTCTTAATGTACTGCCTAAATATTTTACAGGCAGAATTTAGTTCTTACTAGATTTTTTTTACAGGAAACAGCTGTGTAAAAAAAGTCTAGATAAATAAGGAACAGTATTTATAGTGAATAAAACTGTTTATGGAAACCTCCAGTCATGTGTGTAATGCTTATTAATTATATTTTTCTTAGTTTGTACTTTTTCCATGCACTCTTCAAATAGATGGAATTGTATTTTAAAGACCTTTATTTGCCTTCCTGGACTACAAAGTACTTATTAATTTTGTTTGGTATGAGTAATCTTATTTTTGTTGTTGCTTAGGAAATCTGCTGGCCAAAGATGTCTGTTGAACCCGCTGTAAAAAGGATTCGTGGAGAAGGAAGCTCTGTGATAGAAGCCATTCAGACATGTTGCAAGTACATAGCAGATTTGAAGCAAGTGTTTAATCAGAGGTTTTCTGTTCTTGAAAGCAAAGTAGGCATAATGACAACAAATTTTAACACCCTTCTACAAAGGATGGATGCACTGGAAAATTTGGTAAAAAGATCACTAAAGTGTGATAGTCACAAACATACATGTTGTGAGGATGTGTTGGGAAAGATTGAGCGAATGGAGGAAGCTTTGAAATCTGTTTCCATTATGAACCAGTCAGCAATATCAAAAGATGCAACAGACTCAGGATCAGAGAGGTTAGTGAAATTGCTATTACTGTACGAAAAGTATTTCCTTATAAACGTGTAATGCTGTGTGTGCAAATTACTATTCCCAAGTGAGGTGAGCTTTCAGTTCTAGTGTTCAGTAGTTAACCTGGAGGTATCGAGATATTAAACTGAAAATGACACTATTTTTCTGAACAGCCTTGACCTTCTAACTGTTCAATGCAAGTTAAACTTTCAGTGTATGCAAGCTAAACTCTCAGATTGCATGAGCACTTCTTAAACCACGCTATACCTAGCTTTAGTTGGAAAGATCAAAGTTCATAACTTCTGGCATTGCAGGGTTTCAACCATTTCATTTATAAGCAAGAGATTGTTGTGCTTTTGAAATGAGCCACCATTGCAGCCACACAAACGTGGATCAGTTGTCAACTCTGGGTTATACATGACTGCATAGCAGAGGTCATCTCAGTTGTGCAGCTCAGACAGGATAGTTCCCCTCTACCACTTAATCATCACAGAGCTTGTAGCAACTTTCTCTGCATCTTACAACACTGGTATATATCAAACAATGGAAAATCCAGGATGGAATGTAACAATACCAGAGAAGGAAAGTTGCTACTCACCATATAGCGGAGATGCTGAGTCGCAATAGGCACAATAAAAAGATTTACACAATTAAAGCTTTCAGCCATTAAGGCTTTTGTCAGCAATTCCTTGCCAGTTGACAATCAGTATTCATCCCCAAACACTTTGCATTTAATTACATAAGCTACAGGTTTATTATTTCTCCATAGTGCAACAGAATTGTTTTGTCTCTAAGCTGAAGTGTGTATAGTTCATTTTATTAATGTTAATTCGTTACCTACAGAAGTAGTAAAATCCTTGAAGATTTCATGTGATTTTGCTGATAGTTCTCATGTTTTATCACTGACCATGATGTTGCTGTTATCAGTATAGAGAACTTTTCTTCATGTATTACACTGTCTGAAAAATTGTTGGTCTATATTAAGAACAGAACTGTACCCATTACACAAGCCAGTGGAACACCCAAGTTTATATGTTTCCTGTCTAACAGTTGTTTTACTAAAAATTTGTCATCAGTGGACATGTGAACTATCTCCAGCTTGTGCACCTTGTTTCGAATGTAAGGCTGAAACTCTTATGTGATATTTCCTTTAAATATAATGCTTACAGCTTGTTCAGTAGTATTTTATGCTCAACAGTGTCCAAAGCATTGGATAACGCTAAGAATTTGCCTGTAACCAAGTCATCCTTGTCAACAGCTTCAAGTACAAATTTTGTGACTGTGTAAAGGCTGATTGTCCTCCTCCCAGTTTGGAAACCAAACTGTTCTTCATTACAAAGATTGCTTTATTTGCGTAATTTGTTAGTCTATCTTTCTTTATCGATTAAATTATTTTTGAGAATGCAAACAGTTGTGGAACTGAGCTGTAGTCTTCAATACTTTTCTCATTGTTTTTCTTTAACAAAGGCACAACTCTTGCATGCTTCAGGTACTCTGAAAATGTTATGGAATAACGGACTTGGTGGATTATTGTAGTTAATGGGGCGTGTGTGCTATCTGTGCACACATTCAGAACAGGGAATGGAACCTCTTCTGTGACTTTTGACTTCTTGTGTTTTAATTTCTTTACTGTCTTTCTGGTCACTGTTATCATGTCACTGAGCTAACCTTAGCCAAACAGACTAACACTTACCTCATCTTGCAAGCATTTTCAGGGCATCGGCAGAGGTGGGTTATCTAACAGAATCTAAGTGCACAAGGTTAAAACTGTAGTTTTGAGATGATTAGAACTCAGCTGGAAATGTTGGAGATTCTGAAGGTGCTGTAAGGTGTGCTATAACAAATTTTAATACACAGAGTAGGTTCACTTAGTTGACCAGTGACCAAGTGGAGACCTAAAAAGAAAAGTGAAGACAACCACACGTGAAATACTTTCAGTCAGTCCACGATCGAGACTATGTCACAATAAGAACCAACTGTTATCTACATTCAGTGTAGTACATAGGCAAGACTTAGATGGTCATCACAGCTATGGACTTACTTAATGCAGACTTACAGCCTGTCACTGGCTGTTACCTTGTAACTAGCTCTTGGTTAATAACTCTATACTATTTCTTCTACACCATCAGTTCAGGGGTTATACACTATGCCGCGTGATGTTAGATGTGGCCTTTGCGTACCAGGTGTCATATTCCATCAAACATCTCATAGCATCCAGAACATTCTTCAGAAAGTCACTGGCTTACTTCACTTAACCACTTCACTTTCAGAGTGTGCCATCCCAGAGTTGTGCGTCTGCCAATTACAGTTTGACTGTGAGTTTTTTCTAGAATACTCAGTGAATGTCCATTTGTGGCACCTTGAGGGTATTATTATCTCTATGTGTAGAGGAGACACTCTTCGCCAGTGGCCGTAGCTGTGCCTATGCTGGCTCTAACTAATGCTTGCCATATTAGAGATGTGAATTTGTTGCGTGTACAATGTGTAATTCATTATGCATCTTCTGTGCAATAATGGAGAAATGTTAATTTACAAAATTTGCCAATTCCTGCAGATTTTGTATTACTTTGTTCCCGCCTTTGATTGGTGTGGTGTTGAATTTGGGTCTGCCTTTTCTTGTTTTATGATTTGTGACATCCCATACTACTTTGCTTTTGTTTTCCACAATCATATATTATTTTGTCATTGAATGATATTTTTGCAGCAAGTAGTAACCTGCTGTATATCTTTTTGTAAGAACTGAGAAATTTAAGAGGACTTTCTGATACCTGTAGTTATTTATCAGTTTTGAATAGCTGTTGCTGTTGAAGTGATGTCTTTTGAAAATCCAGTATTGCAGTCCCTTTGTTGTTAAAAAATGGAAATGTCTCCTCAATAATTAATTTAAGCAGTGTGCAGAATTTGGAGAACTTAGCATTTACATTGTGTTCCATGTACACTTCATCCCAGATTTGGTTTGCCCAAACCCTAGGAAAATTACATATTTTACATTCCTAGAAGATTCTTTGGGAGGTTGTAGTTTTCTGTTTTTTATCAAGCCTGCCTTAAGCTTTATTATCTGAGAATAACAAGTAATTATTCATTTCTATGTTCCCATATTTGTAGTTTATTTCTGTATATTATCAATATGCAGTATTTGTTATCTGGCTTTATGTATCAGATATGATTGTTATACCATGTGAGAATATCCACCTTACTAATAGCCTCCAGCCTTTCCAGTTTGTTCCCCGTATGTAATTGGTTCTTGTTTTTGGTAAATGTCCTTGTAGAATGGAAAAGCCTCAACAACCGGTATAATTATGTTTCATATTAAATGTGGACAAATGTGAACAGAAATTTATCCAGATGAGAAAATTTTAATGTGGAAATGAGTTTTAATATGCAGTAGTAGTTCACTGTTGAATTTTGATATATTTATGCTTGATATAAGGTTACTAGCATTGTAGGTATTAAGAGAAGTAAAGGCTAAAGGACTTGACCTAAAATTGTGTGTTGCACAGAGATTCCATGAAGGACTGAAATAACAATTCTTGGGTAGTGTATATGATCATACACATCATGTCACCAGAGCAGATTGTGATAAAGTTAAATTTTAGAAACTTTTCATAAATGCATTACATTCAAATTAGTTAGGATTTAATTTTATATTTTTGTAAATAAATTTTATTCTGTTGTATCATTTAAAATGTGTTGACAGGGCCTTCATATCTTATGACTAACGTACTGGTTCATGTGTGTTCCGTGGCTCAGAGTTTCTGTCACAGCTTTAGGTTTATCACTCACTACTATTTTCAGGAGCCACCCTTTCACTGTTGTATCTTTCTTCACTTTCCAAATACAGTATCATGCCTTTGCTGCACCACTTAGTGTGCCAAGCATCACTCACCCATCATGGCAACAACCTCTACACATAACAATTTTCCTGCATACCTGTATGTAATTTGGAAGATTGTGAAGAAAATGCCGTCTGATGGCTTCATAGAAACATTCAAAATTGTTGTATTACTTTGATATGACTCATTTGTCATACGTCACATGGGAAAATATGGCCGCAAAATTTCTAGATTTTTTAAACATTGTGCACCCCAGGATTAGCTTCAGTGAGAATTTCCATGGGTCAGTGTTGAATGACTTGCTCATTTTCAGTTAAGTGAGTGGAAACAAGGGAGACACATTTTATAGGAAGCTAATATGGGCAAATGTCTTCAGCTGGTGGACCCATTGCTATCTGGTACAGAAAATAACTGTTTCAAACATGATGGCAGCAAGAGCCTCTATGGTTTACACTGGAGACAGCTTGGAGAAAGAACTGTACCAAGTTAATAAGACACTGATGGCTTATGGATACATTGCTAAATTTGAGAGCAGAGCTTTGTAGCAAAGAGGAGCAAGAGGGGAAAATAAATAACTGACATTGACAGTTTCTCTGTGAGAACAATTTTTTTTCTGTCAGTCAGTAAATGTGAAATATTTTCAATCACCAGCAGCCACATGCAGACTTATGCGAGGTGCGGTACTGTCAAACATTGTTCTTAAACACAGTCTTCTGCATACAATTCTGTGGCAGCAACCTCCAGTCAGTGGTAATTGTCACGCTGTAAGCTAAGCAGGCTTCCGTATTTGCTCCTGTGTTAGTTTTAGTGCAAATTCCAGTAAATACTATTCATAAATAGACAAGGATCATTTCACCTCAGTGCGCAGCCATTGTGTCCCATCTGAAAGAGCTGCAGAAGTGAGGGTGAAAAATTGGATAAAAGAATTTCACCGATGATGGTGCGATCTGTTCTTTTAATAATTATTATCCACATTATTATGAGAACAAAAGTTGCTGCTCACCATATAGCGGAGATGCTAGTTGTAGATAGGCACAACAAAAAGATTTTCACACTTAAAGCTTTCGGCCAATGACCTTTGTCAACAATAGCCACACACAGACGCTCAAGCAAACACAACTCACACACACGACTGCAGTCTCAGACAACTGAAACCACACTGTGAGCTGCAGCACCAGTGCATGATGGGAGTGGTTATTAGGTGGGGGAAAGAGGAGGCTGGGGTGGGGAGGGGGAGGGATAGTATGGTGGGGATGGCAGACAGTGAAGTGCTACTTCCCCCCCCCCCACCTCTCCCCTCCCCACCTCCCAACCTGCAGCACTTACTGTCCGCCATCCCCACCAGCCTCCTCCTTTCCCCACCCAGTCGCCACTCCCGTCATGCACTGGTGCTGCAGCTCACAGTGTGGTTTTAGTTGCTTGAGACTGCAGTCATGTGTATGAGTTGCATTTGTTTGAGTGTGTATGTGTGCTAAGTGTGTATTATTGACACAGGCCATTGGCCGAAAGCTTTAAGTGTGAAAATCTTTTTGTTGTGCCTATCTGCGACTCAGAATCTCCGCTATATGGTGAATAGTGACTATCCTTCTCCTAATATTGGTATGTTCCATCCTAAATTTTCTGTTATCAATATTGGTACTTCAAGATCACACAACTTTAAAGTAGATAAATCTTTTACTACTTATCGGGCAAAAATGGTGTACCATATGTTAGTGCAGGTAAGGTTGTTTCTGATCTGTTGTTGCAGAACATGAGACTAACATTGGCTCCTTAATATTAAATGTTTTTGGTGGGTTCTCATTCTTGCTGTGATTTTGGACTGCTCCCATTTGGACCTATTGAACTCAGATTTCAGTCTTTTGTATTGTAAATATTCAAACTTCGGTTACATGAATTAATTTATCCATCTGCAGAAGCCCCATTTGACCTCGTAAAGCAGAGTGTTTCCTTGGTATCCCTTGACTGACTTAAAAAAATTTGGAAAAGATTCATTCTTCTGTTTTCATTTCTTGCCAAAAATTAACATGTTGTATGATTAAATCACAGTGAACAACATGTTGTTCTTTTGATTTCCCAGAAAACGTAAATATGCACTCAATATTGAAAAATATCAGCACCTTATTCAGTTATTTCTTTCTTTTAAGCTATGTTTCTTTTTTTCTGTCTGACCTTTTTTTCAACAGGTTATAAAACACAGACACTTGTGAAAAAAAGGGAGGGAAGGTCCAGATGGTGGCTCATCTTTGTTCCATTCAGTGTTTACGAAGTATGAAGGTGAAGGTGTATGTGGCCAGAGACAGTGCTGCAGGCTACTCTAATGTCGTACCATAACACGTACATGTCATATTAATCCATATAGATTCAACAGATGATGGAAGTTTAAACCTCTGAAATGCATTGTGGAAATCAATAAACTGTGAATAGTAACAGTAAATTTGTTGTTTCTTCAATGTCAATAGTCTTGGTAATGCCTGACCTAAAATGTTCGCATTTAAAGTTGCCTAAAAACATGTTGTAGTTGTGTAAAAAATGCTTGGTCCACTGAAATTAATGTACTTTTACATCACTAATATTCTTTCTAGGTTTACCAAATCTATTGAAATCTGTGTCTGCCTTGAAAAATCTCTACAGTACAATTCAGTACCGCAATAAATCCTTTCAGTAGAATACTCTAGTTGCTTCTCAACCTTTTCTAACATAACATTTATTTTACTCACTGTTTTGCTTTTGTTTTCACAAAAAAGTCTTGCATCTGTTCCAGTAAACATACACTAAAAAGTGTTAATTGTTTTTTAATTGTACTACAAGGTAATATAAACATCTTTTTTGTAATTACAGTTGGTCATCTCCTGTAGTGTTAGTACGGAATAATAAACCAGCTCAAGTCAGTGCCTCTGTTGGACTGGACTCAACAGTTCAGGTTATTACACTAAACAGTGAAAATGATTATCCTGATGGCTCTTGGCTAGGGGATGAAACTAATCCTGAGTCAAGAGTTCGATGTGGCATAAGTCCAGCGTAAGTACTGCCCAATTTTTTTTATTAAGTTTATTTATTTACTCCATTCTATATATAGCCGTAACAACTTACGGCCTGTGTGTGTGTGTGTGTGTGTGTGTGTGTGTGTGTGTTTATCTGTTCATCACTTTGTATATGTTTCTGTTAGGAACTTTATAAAACAGATATACACATCTTGGAAATATCGTCAGTTTCTATTATTGTATATTGTCCAGAAACTGACTTATTTTGTTGTTATTTTTTTTCCTGTGTCAGTTGTGCATATGGTAAGAGACATCGATGTTTCTCAGCTTGAATACCCGTTTCCTGTAAGCTGTTTCCAGAAACATTTGTATCAGTTTACTCAGAATTTATATTCCACAAATGCACACGAGCGTACATCCATGTGTGCCCCCCCCCTCTCACTCTCCCTCCCCCCTCCCTCCCTCCCTCCCCCCTCCCTCCCCCCCACCCCTCCCCCCTCTCCCTCCCACCTTCCCCCACCCTCCCCCTCCCTCCCACCTTCCACCACCCTCCCCCTCCCACCCTCCCTCCCTTCCTTCCTCTCCCCCTCCCTCCCTCCCTTCCTTCCTCTCCCCCTCCCTCCCTCCCTCCCTCCCTCCCTCCCTCCCTCCCTCCCTCCCTCCCTCCCTCCCTCCTTCTCCTTCAACTGCTGAAAGCAGGAAGGGCAAAGGGAAGCCTCCCTCCTTCTCCTTCCCCCTTCCATAACTGCTGAAAGCAGGAAGGGCAGAGGGAAGATGTCATTTGAAAATAAGTAGCAGGCACAAGTGTATATTATGAGAGTTGGTTTACACTGATGGTATTGTAGACTGTTAAAGTTCTATGTACTGACTTGGCAGAAAATCCTAAGAAATTTTGGTCTTATGTCAAAGTGGTAGATGGATCAAAACAAAATGTCCAGACACTCTGTGACCAAAATGGTACTGAAACAGAGGATGACAGACTAAAGGCCGAAATACTAAATGTCTTTTTCCAAAGCTGTTTCACAGAGGAAGACTGCACTGTAGTTCCCTCTCTAGATTGTCGCACAGATGACAAAATAGTAGATATCGAAATAGACGACAGAGGGATAGAGAAACAATTAAAATCACTCAAAAGAGGAAAGGCCGCTGGACCTGATGATTGGATACCAGTTCGATTTCACACAGAGTACGCGGAGGAACTTGCCCCCCTTCTTGCAGCGGTGTACTGTAGGTCTCTAGAAGAGCGTAGCGTTCCAAAGGATTGGAAAAGGGCACAGGTCATCCCCGTTTTCAAGAAGGGACGTCGAACATATGTGCAGAACTCTAACGTCGATCAGTTGTAGAATTTTGGAATATGTATTATGTTTGAGTTTAATGACTTTTCTGGAGACTAGAAATCTACTCTGTAGGAATCAGCACGGGTTTCAAAAAAGACAATCGTGTGGAACCCAGCTCACGCTATTCATCCACAAGACTCAGAGGGCCATAGACATGATTCCCAGGTAGATGTCGTGTTCCTTGACTTCCGCAAGGCATTTGATACAGTTCCCCACAGTCGTTTAATGAACAAAGTAAGAGCATATGGACTGTCAGACCAATTGTGTGATTGGAGTGACGAGTCCCTAGATAACAGAATGCAGCATGTCATTCTCAGTGGAGAGAAGTCTTCCGAAGTAAGAGTGATTTCAGGTGTGCCGCAGGGGAGTGTCGTAGGACCGTTGCTATTCACAATACACATAAATGACCTTG
Organism: Schistocerca gregaria; assembly: GCF_023897955.1. Taxonomy (NCBI): domain Eukaryota; kingdom Metazoa; phylum Arthropoda; class Insecta; order Orthoptera; family Acrididae; genus Schistocerca; species Schistocerca gregaria. The sequence goes on from NC_064920.1 coordinate 503,666,554, forward strand.
TGGATAACATCGGAAGTTCACTGAGGCTTTTTGCGGATGATGGTGTAGTATATCGAGAGGTTGTAACAATGGAAGATTGTACTGAAATGCAGGAGGATCTGCAACTAATTGACGCGTGCTGCAGGAAATGGCAATTGAATCTCAATGTAGACCAGTGTAATGTGCTGTGAATACATAGAAAGAAAGATCCTTTATCATTTAGCTACAATATAGCAAGTCAGCAACTGGAAGCAGTTAATTCCATAAATTATCTGAGAGTAGGCTTTAGGAGTGATTTAAAATGGAATGATCATATAAAGTTGATCGTCAGTAAAGCAGATGCCTGACTGAGATTCATTGGAAGAGTCCTAAGGAAATGCAATCCGGAAACAAAGGAAGTAGGTTACAGTACACTTGTTCGCCCATTGCTTGAATATTGCTCAGCAGTGTGGGGTCCGTACCAGATAGGCTTGAGAGAAGAGATAGAGAAGATGCAACAGAGAGCTGTGCACTTCGTGACAGGATCATTTAGTAATCGCGAAAGTGTTACGGAGATGATAGATAAACTCCAGTGGAAGACTTTGCAGGAGAGACGCTCCGTAGCTTGGTACGGGCTTTTGTTGAAGTTTTGAGAAAATACCTTCACCGAGGAGTCAAGCAGTATATTGCTCTCTCCTATGTACATCTCACGAAGAGACCATGAGGATAAAATCAGAGAGATTAGAGCCCACACAGAGGCATACCAACAATCTTTCTTTCCACGAACAATACAAGACTGGAATAGAAGGGAGAACCGATAGAGGTACTCACGGTACCCTTTGCCACACACCGTCAGGTGGCTTGCAGAGTATGGATGCAGATGTAGAGGTAGATGTAGATTAAAACTTGGCTTATCCCATGCTGTAAATTTTAACCTGACTTTTTTAAGGGGAATATATGATATATTGAAGAGATACAAAAGTAAAGAACCACAAATTAAAACATGAAGTGAAGTGCGCAAAAACAATCCATCCCATTTTTCCAGCAGCAAAGGTTGAGGTAAGGAACATGCATTAAAGTGAGTGGCTAACTCAACACTATCGAATGAAATATCATGTATTTCCCCTCTTATTAAAGTGAGTGGCTATCTCAACACTATTGAATGAAATATCATGTATTTCCCCTCTTATCATTACATTTGACTTTTTCAATTCTTGTACACAATGGATACATTATATTATCACTTTTTTCAAGCAAATCATTCAAGAAAACATTGAATATGAGTTTGATAATTTCTCAGGTTACAAGAATAAGCAATTGTTTCAGTGTAATGCCATTTTATAGACAATATTTATGACTATACAGTGCTGTAGCACCTACAGCATTAAAGAAAAGACCATCACTCCCCATAAGAGTTGGAGAGGTCTTGGCATATACCCATCATTTGTTCGTATTGTTCAGGAATTATATAACTTGGAAGAGATTATTAAGTAATGCTTCCAAAGGACTAAAAGAAGGAGAGCGCTATATTGAATCATAAGACTGCTCGGTGGCCTTAACAATGATCACGTCTTAACAAGGCCCTTCACTTATTTTTTCCTTGTTAGCCACCACATTTACAGGTTTCTCACCCAGGTGTTTGTTCACAAATGAACTTCTGTTATCTCAAAATGTCTTCATACAGCTTTGGACAACACCTGCAACACCTGCCTACGAAAATGAGTCATATGTGCTTTTCTAGAGTCTAACATCTCTCAGTATTTGCACTCTTAAATATTGCTCATTATTTCCTTTATTGTTAAAGTTACATTGATCTGCAGAAAAAAAAGTGAGGAAGCGTCACATTCACAAATATCAGTAATAGAGTCTATTTGTAGAAATGAAATGAATCTTGTCATTATTGTCCCTGTTGCAATTATTCACATCACAAACCTACGTGAGCACTTATCCTACCCCAACTTCAGTTCCTTAAATCATTACAAACCACATTTGTGTAGCTTCAATTTTACATTTCTAGGATATGTTGTATGTGAGAGTTGTATTCAGAATGAATTTTTCATTTTGCGGTGGCGGGGGGAAGGCACATTTATATGAAACTTTCTGGCTGATTAAAATTGTGTGCCAGACTGGAACTCAAATTCAGGACATTTGCCTTGTGCAGGTTAGTGCTCTACCAACTGAGCTACCCAAGCACGACTCACGACCCATCCTCACAGCTTTACTTTTGCCAGAGCCTCTGGCCTCATCTTGTTCCTTCCAAACTTCACAAAAGTTTGTCTGTGAAACTTGCAAGATTAGCTGTCCTGTAATAAAAGATATTGCAGACATGTGGATTCACAGTCTGGGGAGTGTGTTTCCAGAATGAATTTTTCATTCTGAAGTGGAGTGTGCGCTGATATGAAACTTCCTGGTAGCATCATCCTCTCATCCCGGAATGCCAGTCCTGTAAGTTTCACATGACATCTTCTGTAAGTTCAGAAGGTAGGAGATGAGATACTGGCTGAAGTAAAGCTGTGAAGAAGGATCGTCAGTTGCGCTTCGGTAGCTCAATTGGTAGAGCAGCTGCCCAGAAAAGGCAAAGATCTTGAGTCGATTCGTGGCCTGGCACACAGTTTTAATCTAAGCTCTCAAGGTGTTCTACCACATGTTTGTCCCGCTATGTTTTATCCTCAAAGTTATGTGCATTTCATTTATACAATTCTTGACTTTTCCCATCACAGCCTTATATGCATTAAACTGTCTGTATTTACGAGCAGTAGCCTGAGTACTACAAAATAAATATTGAAAGTGAAATGATCGATACTACTAGGAAAAGTTCCTTTGTTTCACAAGAGCGTATCCATGCAAAAAATGCTACAGCTTTTACCCAGGAGTTGGACCTGCATCTGTTTCCTGTCGCCAAGATTTGATTTCAGTAATTGTTATCCACATACCAACTACCTGTTACCTCTAAATAATGCTAATAAGTATTTGAATTGAGCAAATTAATTGTGACACTAGCTAGAAACACAGTTACATTAGAGGGCAGACAGCGGCCAAGTCTCTCACTTGATGAATACAAGTGTGTTGGTATTCATTCTGTGAAAAGACTGACCTTGATTGATTTTCACTAAAAATGATTTAAAAGAGCTACTATCAAAATCTTTTGTCACTTACTTAACACTATAAAATATCTCACAAATAGTAAAGCTAAAAGTGAAAGAAAGTAACCAAATTTTTTTCTGGAAAACTTGTGTTCTGTAGAATAAGCTTTATTTCAGAACTGCAGAAAATCATCCGTTGCATGCTACCATCTCACAGTTCATGAAGCTGATCTTGGGTCAGTGGAAGAGATACAGAGTGGACTTTGTGAACAATGAGGAAAAGCTAGTAAGCAAGGGAAAGGGGACTTTGGAGCAATTCCACCAAAGAAATGTTGCTCTAAATCGCATACTTGTCCCGTTTAGGATGGAGGCATATACCATATTTCTCCAAATTTTAACGGAATGTTTTATTTTAAGAGTGGAAACAGACACCATGAATTCCTAATAATATTAGATATAATTGTATGTGTGTTACAGTAACCTCCTACACATCAATACATTCTGTCATAGCCCAGAAAAAATGGCTGTTACGTTGTTGGATTATTTATTTCCAAGAGAAGTTCTGGCAGTTTCAAACCTCTCTGGGAAGGGAAAGCATGGAAAAAAACAACTGGATCCACTTATGGTATGTTATATTGTTGTGTCATTAGCTGTTTATTGTTGTTATGGTTATTGTTACACATTTATTTAAGCTACACAGAATAGCCAGTTCCGGAAACACTTGTCTGGTCAGGTCTCGGAAATGATCTGCCTTATGTTTTTACTTGGCAACTTCCATAATCACAGTAATGGTGGTTAGTTTAGGAAACTATATTTTTAATTGTAAATAATCATTTTTTCTTCCATCATAACTTTCAAATATGAAAAGGGAAAAAACCAAAAAAACTGTTATTTAGTAAACTCAAAAATTTACACACTGTTTTTGATGAATATAGGAGTCAGATGACATTAACAAGCTTAAACTTCTCTATGTTTAAGATAACAGAATCGGAAAGGAGACACAGTGATATTGTACATATTCAATGTTTGAGAGAGACGAATTTTTTGTTGCATTTAAAAAGAGCCTATAGGTTGGAGGCTGGTGAGATAAGCAACAAAAGAGGCAGGTGATGAGGAAAGCATGGTCAGAACATGTATGTTTGTCACAAATATAAGACTTTTTTGGGGGAATTTGTGGAAAATGGGTGGGAACTATGATGAATACAAGTTTTAAGACATGAAGTTTGGAGACATATTGACATAAGAGAAAGCAATTCCATTTTGCGGACCCGTATATATGACTACTAAAATGTCCATCACTTTTAAGTTGAAATTATTGGTGGCAAGTGTGCCATTTACTTACATAAAGATGAAGAAGAAGTCAATGATATGCCTTCAGATGGATATAATGTGGGAAAATATTCATTAAAGACAGATGAGGATAGCAGCAACAGTGTTTTGGTTCGTAGGAAGACTTCTTTACACGTGACATTATTTCATGTCTGTGAAAGTTATTCATATCCCTGCTTTAATGAAAGTTTAATTTGTTATTTTCTTAAAATACTCTCTTCCAGGTTGTATAAATTGGTGTATCCTTTCAATTTGTGTTGTATAGGCTTAAAGAAGTGCTTCTGTGAGAAGGTTGCTCAAGAATGCATCGTAGACACTTGTAGTCACTTTCAGTGGGCTAAGACAATGTTCACAGATAGCTCGTTCGCTTCAAAATAGAAGGAAATCACACGCTGCCACATGTAGGCATTAAAGGGGATGCATAAGTGTTTTGAGGAAGATCTGAAGAAATGCTGGTGCTTCAACTGCATTTGTACCACAGAACACCAGTATGGGATTACTGTTCCATGTCTGTCAAATGTGACTTTTATTCTTGAAATATGATCTACCTGCAAATCTTCATTTTTCCCTTGTAGTCTCGTTGTAGAAACTTTGTCAAATTGCTGTAAAACTGGTGTTGCGGGGAAGTTTCCAATAGTGTTCACCACACCATTTTTAACTCATGTGACTATTCCCACATTTATTATCTCCCTAAGGAGTACAACATCCATTTCCTGGCCTTACATAAAAGATTGTTTACAGGTAATTACTTTCAAAACCTCATCATCTATTACGACAGCGGCAGATCATCCACAATGCACTTTCACACAAGACTTCTCACAGTTGTATATCACAGTTGTTCTTCAATTACACCATCAGATTTCCAGGTGTATGACATGAATGCACTAGTGTTCACAATGCTGACAAAAATACATGATTAGAATGACTGTTATCGACTGGTGATTTAAGAAGTTAAATGTAACGTGTTACCACAGAGATTTTAATCATAGGAGTGCGAGTGGTGTATTCTCATGGAGATGTTAATAGTTTACTGACTGGGTGCTGATTTTAATATAACACTGACTAGCCCCAAGTCTCTGAACTTCCACATAGATGTTGCCTCCAAGATTTTCACGCCATGCTGAAGATTGTGGGATTGGGGATGGCCTTATAAAGACTGGTGTATGAACATTTTGGTATTTTGGAAACTGCATATTGGTTTGACAAACAGCTAGGCTAGATTTTGCTAATTTGAATGGATTGATAAGTTACACCAGAAATTGGTTTGCAAAATATTTAGTGGGTTAATAAAATGTAAGATATCATGGAACCATTTTTTGTGCCTGTGTTGAGGCACCATTTGTAGATTTTTACAGTCATTTATAAAAATTCTTAATGGCTTGATTAGTGAAGGTATCATTTGGTTCATAAAAGTTATGACAAGAAAAGTGTAGTAGAAATTTGTAATCTAACGGATACAATGGCTAAACCTGCAATGGCAAATCTAGGTGCTCTGGAACTTTAAGATTAATTATGTGGCACGTAATTAGTTTCACAGAAATTGAAATACATTAGTCCAAGATCAGAATACTAGTCTTTCTAATGAATGGTGTCAACATGCCTGAAATTACATAAGAGCTCTCCCCAAATCTACTCTGTTGCATTAAGAAGTTCAATTATTCATGTCTTTTGGTTAAAAGGATTTCCACAAAAACTACAAACAGTACTGGAATCAGCACTTTGAAAAGAGGAGCCTGAATAATAATTTAAGTGAAGCAAAGCCTGGCCAGTGTTTTGATAAATTTAGTTAGAAACTAGATCTGCACTTTATAGATACTTGAATGAAAATGAATTGAAAAAATTAATTATTGATAGGATTGCAATCATAGCAGTGGTTCCAGTTTGCTATGGCATGTGCTGTCACCACTTGAAACAGAGAAAATAATACCATACTTTTTTTTACTGTCTTTCTAGAAGTGCCATTGGGGATATTCCTGTCCATCTGCTACTTTGTCTCAATTTTGAACTGATAGAACCTCTTTTGTCTCTAGTTAGGTTGTTGAATATTGACTTTGACCTATTGGGATCAGACCTGTCAACCATCTGCAGACGTAACACAAAATTGGAATATAATATTTCTGTGTTACATGGTGTGGTAGCCATCCATCCTATCTCACTAACCGTTTTGGTGCCCTTTGTCCAGCTAACGCCAGATCACAACTGGCTTGGTGCCTGTACAGTTACATGGAGAACCAACTGTACCTGGATATAGGCTATTATTACAATGGGGTCATCACTTCCAAAAGTATTTTAAAGCTACTGTCAGCTCTCCAGGGGACCAATCTGTCTGAGTCAATTGTGCCTCATTGTCAGGCGTGAGGATATTTTTCATTTAGTTTGTGAATCATGTAACTGAGTTGGGACTTGGAAACCAGCTTGATACTTAACTTTATGCAAATGAAAAACCACCTAAAAATTACACCTGATGTGGCTGGTGCACCAGCCCCCATAATTAATCCATCAGGTAGATTTGATCTATGTCCTGGAAGGTGGCCTTAACATGCTAAGCTTTATGAGCAAATAGTGTGGTAGCCATTGACTGCAAAACTTATTGACATGAAGGTACTCATTGAAGATCTTAAAGATGATGCTAGAGTAACTGCAAGAGTGCACTGAATTTTTGGGGGATATAGAGTGCTCCTTTCCAGTCATTTTCTGGTTATGAAACATGTTTTTTGCAGTAGTGGCTCTTTCTGTGTGAACTGCTTAAGGTGTTATAATTCTATTTTATGCAAATTAATCATGAAAAGTCTTCACTAAAAGATTTATAGTCTCTTTTCAAGCTATATTTATTACAAGGGTATATGTATTGATGTAATTTTTCAAATGGAACAATAGCAGTTTCTGGTGGCAGTTGTAAAAGAGATTAATTCAGTGACATACCACTCTTCCAAATCAAATTACTAGTTTTGGAGTAATTCCAATATTTATAAGTTAGGATTTTTTGTTCTGAAAATGAAATTGCAGAAATTTGTATTGTTTATGGAATGCTTGTATTGGCCTGCCGGACCAATCCATATTCATATAGCCAAAACAGTTTACTTACAATGATGGAATACTGGAGAAAAATATAATCACTTGACTACAAGTGATTGGATCAACACATCAACTATAAGGCAAAAACATTGAATCCGAAGATGATTCACCAGCTGACTGTTGTAAAACATCTGCTCTTGTTTCAGCCAGAGTCTTGAAGAAGAGGTCCTCCTAAAAAACTGAATTGGTTTTTAAAACAGGAAATTGTTAAATACACACATCAAAAAAAGTTTTGCATCACCCTAGTTCCCAGAACTCCTGAAGATAGAAGTTGGCTGTGGATATTGTATCACAGACGCAGTCCATTTGAATGTTCAGAGATGTCACCAAACCCACCCAAAGTTGTAAACAACCATGCATGGGCGGAGGGGGTCCAACAGCTGATCAGTTCCAGTCATTCCATCAGGAAGGAAGTACACGACTCGTGTTGTCAGTAGTTCAACCATGCCTAGACAGACAGTACCGAGATTCAATCGCATCCACATTGTTACTTTGTTCAGGACGAATTCTCATAAAGAGAAGTGTCCAGGCATCTCAGAGTGAACCAAATTAATGTTGTTCGGATGTGGAGGAGATACAGAGAGACAGGAACTGTCGATGACATGCCTCGCTCAGGCCGCCCAAGGGCTACTACTGTAATGGATGACAGCTACCTATGGATTATGGTTTGGAAGAACCCTGACAGCAACGCCACCATGTTGAATAATGCTTTTTGTTCAGCCACAGGACGTTGTGTTAAGACTCAAACTGAGGACAATAGACTGCATGATGGAAAACTTCACTCCCAACGTCCACAGTGAGGTCCATCTTTGCAACCATGACACCATGCAGTGCGGTACAGGTGGGCCCAACAACAACATGCCGAATGGACTGCTAAGGATTGGCATCACGTTCTCTTCACCAATGAGTGTCGCATATGCCTTCAACCGACAGTCGTCGGAGACGTGTTTGAAGGCAGTCTGGTCAGGCTGAACGCCTTAGATACACTGTCCAGCAAGGTGGAGGTTCCCTGCTGTTTTGGGGTGGCATCGTATGGGGCCGACGAATGCCGCTGGTGGTCATGGAAGGCGCCGTAATGGCTGCACGATACGTGAATGCCATCCTCCAACCGATAGTGCAACCATATCGGCAGCATATGGCCAGGCATTCTTCTTCGTGGACAACAATTCGCAGCCCTATCATGCACATCTTGTGAATGACTTCCTTCTGGATAATGACATCACTCGTCTAGAGTGGCCAGCATGTTCTCTGGACATGAACTCTATCGAATATGCCTAGAATAGATTGAAAAGGGCTGTTTATGGATGGTATGATCCACCAACCATACTGAGGGATCTACACAATCACCTTTGAGGAGTGGTACAGTGTGGACCGACAGTGCCTTGATGAACTTGTGAATAGTATACCACAACAAATACAGGTATGCATCAATGCAAGAGGACGTGCTACTGGGTGTTAGAGGTACCAGTGTGTACAGCAGTCTGGACCCCACATCTGAAGTTCTCGCTGTATGGTGGTACAACATGCAATGTGTGGTTTTCATGAGCAATAAAAAGGGCGGGAATGATGTTTATGTTGATCTCTATTCCAATTTTCTGTACAGCTTCCGGAACCGAGGTGATACAAAACTTTTTTTGATGTGTGTAGTAACTATGCTTCATTAATTTAATGCCAAGATAAATATGCACATTGCAGAGATACATCAGCAAAAGCTGTAAAAAGAACATCACTAAAGGAAATGGTCAGAGATTTCTTTAAAATTCCTTTATGTCTTCAAATGTTTGGACTGGCCACCCTCTACTGCAGCGTACATTTGCTGTTGCAGTTGCGAGGTCTTCTAGACAGGCCAAAGAGATTTAATTGATGTTATTGTGAAGAGGGAAAAGTCCAGTGATGTCAAATCAACCAAACATGCAGGCCAACTGATAATGCATTCACATTCTATGCAGCAACTAGAAATGGGCTGGGTGCGTGATTCCCAGCCACAAGTGAATAATGAGTTGGGCACCCATTGTGCTGGTAATGCCGGAAATATATGTATTTCAAATGGTACTTCCTCTAGAACAGCCAGTAGCACTTCAGTAAAAAAATTTATGTATATTTTTCGCCTTGCTATACGCACTCTCTTCGTGAACTAATTGTAACAGACATCATACAACAAGAAAAGACACACACATCATTCCATACATGACTATTTTAACTGATATTCCTGCAGGGTGCTCTGGATCATGGGGTCCCGCATTTGATTCCTGGCTGGGTTAGGGATTTTCTCTGCGTGGGGACTGGGTGTTTGTGTTGTCATCATTTCATCATCATCATCATCATCATCATCATCATCCATGACAGTGGATAAATTGTGTAAAAAATGGGACTTTGTATGGGCACTGATGACCATGCAGTTGAGCACCCCACAAACCTGTCATCATCATCATCACTGGCAGTGGTGCAGATCTATCACTCCAGCATAACATTCATTGGTAGGTGTGATCTTCACTCGCTACTATGACTTGCCTTCTTCTTTATGTCACCTGTGAAGGCAATGAGATGCATGCAGAAGCATAATATTATGTAACACAGATCCTGTTGAGTGGTTGGTCCAATGATTAACGAAATGTTCAGTGACAAATTAGAGCTCATTTTGGCTGAACAGTCAAAAAAATACTCGTTGTTTTGGTAATAAACCTGGCTTCCTTGAGGACAGTGTGATGTGAATGTAATATGACATGGCAGCAGATGTAAGTACTGGCTCCATATGTCCTAAGTCTATATACCCCGTCATGAACTCTGTGTAGCTTTCCTTAAGCTTCTGCTGTCTCTCTAGTTTCTGTTCAATCTGATAGAAACCATTTGCTGCAGTTTAGAAAGAATCGCCTAACTGACTTGGCTCTTCGTGAAATTAGAAGACAGGAAATGAATCTGCCCATAGAATCTTTCATTGTGGTTTCCACAAAGTGTGGTTCATGTTGTTCCTCTACTTTCATCATTATATCATGATTTAATTCTTCTATCTTCCAGAATTTCTTGACGAGTATTTGAATGTGAGTGTCAGTTTTCATGAAGCACAACACGGTCATCCGCCGTCACGATTGGTGTGCTCTGCCATTTGATACTGGTGTGATATGACCCAACCTAGCTCTATCTCATGAAGCACGAAATGATCATCTCCTATGGAGATAGTCCTTGCCTTCTGAGTGTAAGGACAAAATTCTGCTACTAGCAGTATGTTGATCTTTCTAGGTGACTGAAACTCTTGATCAACAAGTTGTACATTTGGCAAGTTCCACATACTGAGATCAATTATTTGTTCAGGCAATTTTTTCAGTTATCTTCAGAAAAAACTAAACTTTCAACAGACAATGTAAATTTGCTTACACAAAAGCTCGCTAGTATAGAGACACAATGTTTTACGTTCCCGATTGGGTTGTTCCGTTTCTCAAATTGGTACTCTGCTGCACAAGTTTGAAGTCTAAGGCACTATACACATTTCCAACATGAAGCATGACTGTGACCCAGAGTCTACTGGATCATGACAAGTCTACCATCTTCCATTGGTATCTTGCAACTTTATTCTCACTGTCACAAGGAACACATGTTTGCTTGGGCTGATATTCAGTGAACAATAACTCAATGTGCTTGACTGATGTTTGACATTGTGTTCATGTTACGTGTCACTTGGACACTCCTTCCTTGTTCCATCTTGTGCACATTGTGATTCTGCATGTAATAAAACATGGTGTTGTTTACCACTGGTATGATAGTTGATGGAGTTGCAGTTAGAAGCCCTTTAACACAATTTGCCACACATCACAGTGGCTTCGTGTTTGCAACATATGGCTTATTTGAATTTGTTGCACTTTTGCAACACATGAAGCTGGTAGCATATGACACATGCAGTACTAGTAGTGAATGCTAAAACTGCTTGGGTCTGGACATATTGTGATGTTTATTAGTAGGTATGTTGTGATGTCGTAATATGGTAGCCTTTACAATTTATTTTCGAGAAAAGTTCAGGACTCTTTAAATGTCAGATAGCAGTTTGAACTCAGACTGGCTTCAAACTCTGTTCTTCTACTCTCTTCAACACTTTCTAGAAGGAGCTGCAATGTAATTATTTCTTGCAAAGAGACATAATGTCATCAGTGCGTGCATATTGCTTAAAGCCTTATTCAGTTGTGCACAAAGCTCACTTGCACATGCCTTTGGCATTGCTGCTAGCATTAGTAGTTTCTTCAAGTGTGGCAAGTCAATCAGTTGAGGATTGTTGTACATGTTATCAACTAGATCAAAGGCTGCCTTAAAGTTAGTATTAGTCAGTGGAAGATGAGCAGTTATATTGTGTGCTTCATCTGTTAATGAATTTAACAAATGATGGTCCTTAGCAATGTCCACTAGTTCCCAATTGTTTATGATGAGACTCACAAATGTGCCATAAAAATGCTGAAGTTGTGTTACACCACCATTAAATGACGGCAGTTTTTTGGTGGGCATCTTGATGCTGCATTTTGATACAGTCAAGGCTGACCCAGCATCTGATGAAACATTGTCAGCTTCTTCGGCATGATTAATCTGAGTTGCTCCCATTTTTTTTTTGAAACCTAAAAGACCTTGTTTCCAAAGTTTTCTCTGTTCGCAGTGTGAGATTTCTCCATTACATGGAATTTGTCCATTACATTGAATTTATTTGCAAACTGTAACAACTGTGTGAGGTTTTCTTTCACCACCAAGTGTGTCGTTACATGTTTTTTTCTTAAAACTTTATCCATCATAGAAAGTTAACAGTGGCAGGTGACAGCAGAAGCAGCAGCTACAATGAGTGGGGAGTACAGGAAGCAGGATAGCCGCACCAGATACTTAACTTTTAGATATGTTGTGTCAGTATTGCTGGTGACATCTCCATTTTGCTTCATTGAAACTCATCGCTGCTACCAATGGATGGCTACATGTTACTTCATCAAATCCGTCACCGTCCGGGCTGGAGGACCAAAACTGTTAGCATTTCCAGACAAAAATATAAAGTGTAAATGTACTGGAGGACCATAAATTTAGGAAGACTTGCAATGGTTCAAATCATTTCGGATTATAATGAATGATGACAGTTGAGATAATCACTTATTATTCACGATTGGGCTCATACTTACAAATCAAAATATACATATTTGTAATTTTACATGGCACATAGCCACAAGCTGACAGCTGACTGACTGAGAGTCCATTCATACAATGCTCTCACCCTCACAATGGCGAGTGTACCATTATGAACTAGAGCAAGGACTCCATATTATATCATGGTACTGTAAATAAGGTTGATAAAACAAGTGTGTATGCAGGTCAAGTGACTTAAGTTGTACATGTAAGTGCAGCTACTGCATTGGCCATAGGTGCACAAATTGGATGGACTTCGCAAACTGACATCAAAGACAGTGTCAAAACTTTGACTAATCTGTCTACACAAAAATGGTAAATAACCACACAAAGTATAAAAAGTTCTATCTGTTGTCTTTATCATTTTTATAAAAGCAGTTTTCATACTAGTTCCCCCCTTCCTGCCACTCCCTCATTTAATGTCTTCAAGTCATCAATTTTTGGTGAGTTGGTGAGGATCACTTCGGTGAACCAGTCGAGCTTACAGAAACTCTGCCTGCTTTCAAAAAGGACAATGTATTATTATTGTTGTTTTTCTTTTGTCACATAAGTTATTTAAATTGTTTATTGTTTTTATTGTACATTGCAACGTTGCTCGCAATTTAAAAAAAATCAACAATGTATGATCAAAAGTTGCAAAATTTTAGATCAATATTTTTCAACACTAGTTCAGTTAAAATAAATATTATTGTTTCGTGAAAAAGTAAATAATTTTATTGTTTTAGGTGACTGTAGTGCATGAGCTCATTAATGTGGTGCAAAAATGAACCCAATTGGACACTTGGTTCAATTACTATGGTTAAAACGAAACTTCTGTCTTTTCATAATGGCAGATATTCCCTTAAGTGAACTTTTTGGGACTTTTGGTATTTTGATCTGGACATTGTCCTTAATGTTTCTGCTAGGTTTTAGCTTGTTTTTAAAGTTTCCAACATAATGTTGTGTTTGACTGGACTGATATACTGGTAAAGTTAAATGCTTATCTAATGTCAGTGTTTATGCTCGCAGAAATTTCTGTTACATCATCCAGATATTCTGATAAATTATAGGTGGAATCATTAATAAAGACATTTTTTGATATAGGAAGATTTCTAATGTCCCTCCTGAGATCTGTCAGCAATTTTTTGAAGGCTTTTGTACCAGAATATGAAACTTCAGTCTAATCCCTTGACAAGAATGTATGGTATATCAAGAAATTAGTTGTACTTCTCATATTGTTGTGAATTTTATAGTTCATCTTGTATTTGTTCTTATTATTAGCAGAAATACAGGCTGTACATAAAGTCTGGGAACACTTTCAATTATTTATTGCACAAGAACTAAACATTGTACAGATGTCATACAAATTGCTTTTTGAAGAGAAACTCTGTAAGTATTTTTTACAAACATTCAATAGGCGAACCATGAGTGACCTGGCAGACGTCAGTATGGTAATCGGATTCTTGCCATACCCGTCCCATCTTGGCATCGTCGACTATGGCAGTCGCTTCCTGTATTCTCTCCCAGAGCTCTGCTGGAGGTAGAGGTAGTACATACACCAGGTCTTTAATGTGTCCCCACAGAAAAGAGTCACATGGAGTGAGATCTGGTGATCGGGATAGCCATTTCATACAACAGCTGCCCTCTTCTGTAGCATGGCTGATCCATCGATGCGGTAGTTCCGTGTTCAGGTACCCACGAACTTGATGATGAAAATGGGCTGGAGCCCCATCCTCCTGTAAGATGAATGGAGAGTCCAATTGCATTTGAAGCCTCAACCATTGCTGCAACATGTCCGAGTTGGAACATCCAGTGATGGTGCTCTTGGCGAAGAAGAATGGCCCATACAGTTTTCGACATGACAAGGCACAAAAAATATTTACCTTTAAGGAATCACACTCAGATTCAGTGCATTTGTGTGGATGCTTTGTACCCCAGATTTGACAATTACACCTGTTCACTTTCCCATTAGTGTAAAAAGTGGCTTCGTCTCTAAAAATTAAGTGATCATCAATGCCGTCCCATCCTCATTCAGTTGTTGCAACTGCATACAAAAATCAAAATGCTTGTCTTTGTTGTCATCATTGAGTTTCTGCACTAACTCCAATTTGAATGGTTTCATAGACAGTTTCTGCCGCAGGACTTTCCACACCGTCATTACAAGTTCATCGGACTCCTTAAGAATGTCTCTCGTACGTGCTCCACATTCACTTCACTCACACTGCGACGTCCGCTTCTCTTTGCCAGGCACAACAACCCGTCATAATGAATTTGTTGTGCCAGTGGCAAATGGCCTTCCTTGTTGGTTGCTTCTTAACTGTTCTTGGTTCTAAATATTCGTCGAATGGCTGAAGCATGCTTGCGACTAGTGCTGACTATTGACAAATTACCAAACTACACTGTGGCAGTATACATAAAAAAAAAACTTTCAGGGCTTCTCTTCAAAATGACATACGTATGATATCTATACAATGTTTGGTTCTTGTGCAATAAGTAATTGGAAGTGTTCCGGCCTTTATGTACACCCTGTACTGTTGGCAAGTAAATAAATTGGCATGTAAGTGTACGAATCCCAAGGCCGCTGAAGAAGCTTAAGTAAGATGTTTAATTATCAACTTTACTGAACAGTCTTGCCGCATGCTTCTGTAGTACAAGTTTTTGAATTTAACTGCCCCAGAAGATAATGTCAAAGGGAAACATTGACTGGTTGCACTGATCCAAAGTACCCCTGTTAACCCCCCGGATGTAATTAAGTTTCCCATTGAGTCTTGCACAGTGTCTTCATTGTTGGTGGCCTGTCTGATGACACCTGCAATACTGTTCTCATATCATTAGTGACTTGCCATGCAGCTTTCACAAGGAGTTTCTCAGCTTGTATAATGTTATTTGTGCCCATAGACCTTCACTTTGCAATGACAATGACATGGAAATAAGTAAATACCTTCACTTCCAGATCTTTCTTCAATTTCATTTATGGTGGAAATTCTCACTTGTTTTCTGCTCAATTTCAACGGCTTTAGTCTTAACATTTTCTTAGAGACTCATATACTGTCTTACCAGAACTCAATAATTTAATCCCTTTTGTTGACAGAGTTGGTGTCTTATAGAAAACAGCTGAACGATATAGGACATCTGTAAATATGACTGATAACCTTTAGAAATTTGTGATAGGGGATGTTTTAAACCACTTCTGTAAAACTGCATTATTCTTTTGATAAAATTGTGTATTTGTTTAATGAAACATTAGCAAGAAGTTTGGCAAAAAATCATCTTGTGTGCTTACATGCCGCACTGATTCATTCTCCTTTACCAACTTTGTTCCCTTGCAGGGGTTCTGTCACTCCAGAATTTATGCAGTGAATGACTGACATTGGCCCAAATGTCATCCAGCCACACAACCTTACTGAAGTTCATACCTTAATACAAATTCACAAATTGTTTGCAATACAACATCTGTTTGTTCCCACTAATGTTTTCTTGTCTTTTTATAACTGAGTGTATTAAGGCTATGTACTCAGTTACTGCAACTAAAATTTGCTTCTATAAAATCAACATTTTCCTTAAGCAATTTGAATGGTTTTTTACATGTTGCCTGTTTATTTCTCCAAGAATGTTTTATGTACAAAACTTGCCTCTTTTTGAGGTGCTTTTTAATGGTGTCTTCCCTGTTGTACAAGGTTAAGTTGCATTTTGTCTTCTTTTTGCTATAACAGTGGTTTTGTTTATTTTCAAGGTTATGAGCAGTTCTGTTTACAACCTGTGCAAAAGGATATAAGGGCTCACTATCCTCCTTCCCTTCTTCAAAGTACTATCTCACTGAACACACAAATTCACACACCTTCTAGCATGTATTTCTTCTACTTCAGTTTTTCTCGTGTAACATGTACAAGTCAGTGCTATTTCTCGGTACAATGCATGTTGCATTCACAGTACTGATGGACTTAATTTAATTTGAGTAGAACAAGCAGTAAATACTATATAGGTTCCATGACATCCAGCAATGTAATTTTGCATTTCACTGGTTGTGTGATAACATCTTTTAATTTTACAGATATATGGCATTCGTTGCCATTTATTACACAAGTTCAATATTACTGAACGAGACTGGTACAGGATAAAGCAGAATATGGACTCTAAATGTAGAACAGCATGGAGGAAGAAGGTGCGAGGACTGCCTCTTGGAGGATTCAAGGTAAATCCACATTGAATTTGCGCCCATAGGCGCACCTGCTCACACACACACACACACACACACACACACACACACACACACACACACACACACATATATATATATATATATATATATATATATATATATATATATATATATATATATATATGTCACACTCAGTAAGAAAATATTGTCCTTATTATCAGAATCCTAATAAATAATGACTTCACACAAAAACTTTCCTGTCGCGAAGTGTGTCAGGATTTAGTTAGACATCTTTTGACCATGTTAGTAACAACCAATGTGTCTCTCTGCATACAGAGTTAATCATTCTTATGAATTGTAGTTTTATGTAAAACAGATTTTTAATGTCTAGACCAAAGGAGAGAAACCCGCAATTTGATCATCTATCTACATATACATCTATACTCTCTAAACCACCGTGAGGTGCATGGCAGAGGATACATCTGATTGTACTAATTATTAGGGTTTCTTCCTGGTCCATTCACATATGGAGTGCAGTTAGAATGATTGTTTGAATGCCTTTGTGCATGTAGTAATTATTCTAATCTTACCCTCACAGTCCCTATGTGAGTAAGTGTAGGGGTTTTTAGTATATCCCTAGAGTAATCATTTAAAGCAGGTTCTTGAAACTTCACTAATAGACTTTCTCAGGATAGTTTACATTTGTCTTCCAGAGCTTACCACTTCAGTTCCTTCAGTATTTGTGTGATGCTCTTTCACAGATTAAACAAACCTGTGAGCATTTGTGCTGCCCTTCTCTGTATACATTCAGTGTCCCCTGTTAGTCCTATCTGGTACAGGTCCCGCACACTTGAGCAGTATTCTAGAACCAGTCTCACAAGTTATTTGTAAGCAATCTCTTTTGTAGACTGATTGTACTTCCCCAGTATTCTACCAATAAACCAAACTCTACTACACGCTTTACCCAAGACTGAACCTATGTGATCATTACATTTAATATCCCTACAAAGTGCTACCCTCAGGTATTTGTATGAGTTTGCCAATTCCAGCAGTGAGTCACTGATATTATAGTCATAGGATACTATGGTTTCTCATTTTGTGAAGTGCAAAGTTTTACATTTCTGAACATTTAGAGCAAGTTACCAATCTCTGCACCCTGTTGAAATCCTATCAAGATCTGATTATTTATGCAGCTTCTTTCAGATATAGAAAACTGTATCATCTATGAAAAGTCTGATTTTACTATTAAAATTGTCTATAGGGTCATTAATATACAACATGAACAGCAAGGGTCCCAACATAGTTCCTTGGTTCACACTCGAAGTTTCTTCTACATCTGGCAATAAGTCCCGATCCAAGATAACGTGCTGTGTCCTCCCTACCAAAAAGTCTTCAATCCAGTCACAAATTTCACTTGGTACACTACATGATAGTGCTTTTGACAATAAGGATAGGTGCGTACTGAGTCAAGTGTTTTTTGGAAATCGAGAAACACTGCATCGTGCCTTGATCCAAAGCTTTCAGTAAGTCATGTGAGGAAAGTGTGAGTTGGGTTTCATATGATCGATGTTTCCGAAATCCATGTTTGTTGGAATTGAGGAGGTCATTCTGTTCAAAATACCTCATTATGTTTGATCTCAGGATATGTTCTAGGATTGTACAACAAAGCAATGTCAAGGATATTGAGCAGCAGGGAATCAGTGGTTGGGAAGGGGGTGAGACAGGGTTGTAGCCTATCCCTGATGTTATTCAATCTGTATATTGAGCAAGCAGTAAAGGAAACAAAAGAAAAATTCGGAGTAGGAATTAAAATCCACAAAGAAGAAATAAAAACTTTGAGGTTCGCCGATGACACTGTAATTCTGTCAAGGACAGCAAAGGACCTGAAAGAGCAGTTAAACAGGATGGACAGTGTCTTGAAAGGTGGCTATAAGATGAACATCAACAAAAGCAAAACGAGTCTAATTGGAATGTAGTCAAATTAAATTGGGTGATGCTGAGGGAATTAGATTAGTAAATGAGACACTTAAAGTAGTAAATGCATTTTGCTATTTGGAGAGCAAAATAACTGATGATGGTCGAAGTAGAGAGGATATGAAATGTAGACTGGCAGTGGCAAGGAAAGCATTTCTGAAGAAGAGAAATTTGTTAACATCAAGTATAGATTTAAGTGTCAGGAAGTCGTTTCTGAAAGTATTTGTATGGATGGAAATGAAACGTGGACAATAAATAGTTCAGACAAGAACAGAATAGAAGCTTTCGAAATGTGGTGCTACAGAAGAATGATGACAATTAGATGGGTAGATCACATAACTAAGGAGGAGGTATTGAATAGAAATAGGGAGAAGAGAAATTTGTGGCACCACTTGACTAGAAGAAGGGATCGGTTGGTAGGACATGTTCTGAGGCATCAAGGGATCACCAGTTTAGTATTGGAGGGCAGCATGATTGGTAAAAATCATAGAGGGAGACCAAGAGATGAATACACTAAGCAGATTCAGAAGGATGTAGGTTGCAGTAGGTACTGGGAGATGAAGTAGTTTGCACAGGATACAGTAGCATGGAGAGCTGCATCAAACCAGTTTCTGGACTGAAGAGCACAACAACAACAATTTTGTGGATCACTTCTAATGCCCTTCTTGTAGACAGGTGAGACTTGTGCTTTGTCCAAGAACTGGGCATGGTTTTTTGTTCGAGGAGTCTACAATAGATTGTATTAGAAGAGAGGCTAATTCAGCTGCAAATTCAGTATAAAATCATACAGGGAGCTTTGTTCAGTTTTAACTATTTCAGCTGTTTTTCAACATCAGTGACACTAATACTTATTTGATTCATCTTTTCAGTGATATGAGGATTAAACTGGGGCAATTCTCATGAGTTTTTCTTTCTAAATGAACATTTGAAAAAGCATTTCAGCTTTCACTTTGCTACCCTCAATTTCACTTCCTCTCTTTCACTATGGACTGGACATCAGCTTTGGTGCCACCAACAGCCTTTACATATGACCAGAATTTCTTTGGGTTTTGTGAAATATCATTTGACAATATTCTGCTACGATAGTCATGGAAGGCACCACACATTGCTCCCTTGACATCCAAACATGCTTCATTCAGCATTTCTCTGTCTGTAGTCTTACGCTTTGTTTTATACCTATTATGCAGTCATCTCTGTTTCTTTAGAAGTTTCTTTACAGTGACTGTATACTATGGAGGTTCCCTCCCATTATGAACTATTCTACCAGGTACATATCTATCCAGTGCATGATCAACTTTTCTTTTAAAATTGGTCCTTAGTTCCTCTTCTTGCTTGTGACCTGTGCTGGTAGTTTCAAGCTCTTCACTGAGGTATGACATTACTGATTCATTATCTACTGTATTTACTCAAATCTAAGCCGCACCTAAAAGATGAGACTCGAAATAAAGGGGAAAAGGAGAGAGAAAAGTTTTAGGCCGCACCTCCAAATCGAAACAAAGTTGGTCCATTGTAATATGAGACACAATTTAGGTCGAATGAATGACGATACACCTACAGTAGTTTGGTTCGAGTCGTAAGCTTAGCAGTTAAGCTTTACCAGGTAACCCTTGCTATGCGTCAGGTGCTCCTTCTATATTTATATGGGTACCCTTCCTTTTTCACGTGCTTCGTCTGGTTTGAATCGATTGCTTATTTTGCTTTGATCTGATAAGTGCCGTTTTCTTTGTTATAGGTGTTAACGTCGCTCTAAGCTGAAAATGCATTACTGTACTGTGTGATGCATTCTTTGTCGCATTCTTATAGTGTGTGTTTACGGCCTGTCGCCGCTCGTGGCATGGGTTGCTTTTGTGCACACTACCGCCGCTTTTTTTGAGAGAGAGAGAGAGAGAGAGAGAGGAATCGTCTCATTAGCGAAACAACAGCAAGAGACTGCTATTTGTTGTTACTTACACTGCTGCTTTCTTTGATAATGATCAACAAGAACCAAATAATAGACTGCGTATGATAGAACATGTTCTGAACAAGAGTTAGGCAAAAATTTTTCTCCGTTTGAAAATCTTTGCTGCCGCTTCTTTAGAACATCAAATTGTGCACAGAGTCCTCTTAGATTTAAAAATCTAGTCAGTTGCCGTGCTTCATTTCTGACTGTATCACTATTAGGCATAAGAATAATACGAATATAAACATGACACGATAGGTATATTCTTCCGCATTTTCTGTTGTTTCACTCTAGTTTTGTAGTTTATTAGGCAGACAGGATTTAAATGAGATAGCAGCAAACACGAAAGAATACATGGCAAAATGTTTATGTTTGTATTATTCTTATGGCGAAGAAATACTGTGTGTGATTCACATTTCATCAGGTTCCTATTAGCAACCATCTCCTCTAACAGGTAGGAAAAAAATCAGAACGTAGAGTTGGCCTTATTGACAAACATCCCAAACAGTCTTGCCAGTCGGATTTTCGTAGTACATTGAAGTTCTGCTACATTCGAAGATGAACAATACGCAATTTGTATTTACTTCGTTGGATAATGTATGAAAATGTAGTGGTTGCAACTCGGGACGGAGAAAAAAAAGCTCGTCTTCTACCTTTTTTTAAATTTATTTACTGACGCAGAGGTTTTGGCCCTAGTATTTATCTTTGTGCCTACAAAGCATGCCTGTGTAGCGCTACATATATTCGACAGCAGAAGTTAGTTGTGGCGGCACCTACCAACATTTTTCAGAACTTCCGCTTTGCACTCGATTCTAAGCCGCAGGTGGTTTTGTGGATTACAAAAACCGGAAGAAAAGTGCAGCTTAGATTCGAGTAAATACGGTAGTTTACTGAGTATATGTATGCCCTTCTGCTTCTTTTAGTTGTTCTTTGTACTTCGGTTATCATTGTTGCCACAACCACATCATGGTCAGTGATACCAGTTTTGACGTGGATATCCTCAAAGAGGTCAGGTCTATTTGTTGTCTTTAGAGCTCATATATTTTCTAACTATCTGTTCTAGGTAGTTTTCAGAGAAGACATTTACTAATGTTTCACTGGATGCCTTATCGCATCCACCACTAAAAAAACTGTGATTTTCCCAATTAAATGTTGGGTTATTAAAGTCACCACCTGTGATTACAATGTGGTTGGGGATCTACATAGAAGTGAACTGAGGTTTTCTCTAAAGTTTTCAGTTACTTGAGTAGATAAGCCTGGTGGATGATAGAAGGATCAAATTGTCATTTTATGCCCATCCATGATACCAAGTCTCGGCCAAACAGTCTCACATGCAGCTTCAATTGCTATCTCAGTGTATTTGAGTTTCCTGTCTACTACGACAAATACACCACCTTCATATCCCATTTTCCTGTCCTTTTGATATACACGTAAATTTTCCCCAAAAATCTCACTGCTATCAATTTCAGGTTTAACCAACTTTCTGTACCTAGTATTATGTGAGCTTCACTGTTTTTCATGTTGCAAATGCTTCGGCATTTTACCATTAGGATTTTAATACCCTCACCCATGGAAGGCATTTCTTGCACTGATACTTCTGGGTTTTGTTCAGCTATCATTATCTGGATTGAATGGAGAGTTGGTACTCTGCCTAAATGTCGCTTTTAGCAACAAGGAGTATATTTTCAACAAGTGCTACACATCAGGACTGAGAATAGGCAGCAGAAATCTGTTATTAGTATGCATCCCAGCTAGGTTTGCATATGATATACTTGTGAGATGGTCCACTTGCTACCAACTGATCAAGTATATAGCACGCATCTCAGTTCCCCTCCTAGATGACGACTGTGTGATACCAGCAAGCAATAGGCTGATGGCTGCATCAAGCAGTGTGTACGTCTAGATGTACATCAATATCCATATTAAAAACAAAGATTCCAAGACTTACCAAGCGGGAAAGCGCCGGCAGACAGGCACATGAACAAAACACACAAACACACACACAGAATTACGAGCTTTCGCAACTGGCAGTTGCTTAGTCAGGAAAGAGGGAAGGAGAGGGAAAAATGAAAGGATGTGGGTTTTAAGGGAGAGGGTAAGGAGTCATTCCAATCCCGGGAGCGGAAAGACTTCCCTTAGGGGAAAAAAAGGACAGGTGTACACTCGCACACACACACACACACACACACACACACACACACACACACACACATATCCATCCGCACATCCACAGACACAAGCAGACGTCTGCTTGTGTCTGTGGATGTGCGGATGGATGTGTGTGTGTGTGTGTGTGTGTGTGTGTGTGTGCGAGTGTACACCTGTCCTTTTTTTCCCCTAAGGGAAGTCTTTCCGCTCCCGGGATTGGAATGATTCCTTACCCTCTCCCTTAAAACCCACATCCTTTCATTTTTCCCTCTCCTTCCCTCTTTCCTGACGAAGCAACTGCCAGTTACGAAAGCTCGTAATTCTGTGTGTGTGTTTATGTGTTTTGTTCATGTGCCTGTCTGCCGGCGCTTTCCCGCTTGGTAAGTCTTGGAATCTTTGTTTTTAATATATTTTTCCCATGTGGAAGTTTCTTTCTATTTTATTTACAATATCCATATTAAGCAATACCAATTTCAAGTGCATGGCGGAGGGTACTTTCATTGTACCAAGTGTTACAGTTTCTTCCAGTTCTGTTCACAGATTGAATGAAAAAAAAAAGAAAAAGAAAAAACTTCTCAGTTCTGTGCTCACTGTAATTAGTCTGATCTTTTTTTGCCATCCCTACTGCAGCAGTGCAATGAGGATTTGTGGCATATTTCCAAATTCCTCAGTTAATATAGGGTATTAAAACTTTTTAAATACACTCTCATGGGATCCCCCCATGAACCATGGACCTTGCCGTTGGTGGGGAGGCTTGCGTGCCTCAGCGATACAGATAGCCGTACCGTAGGTGCAAACACAACGGAGGGGTATCTGTTGAGAGGCCAGACAAACGTGTGGTTCCTGATGAGGGGCAGCAGCCTTTTCAGTAGTTGCAGGGGCAATAGTCTGGATGATTGACTGATCTGGCCTTGTAACAATAACCAAAACGGTCTTGCTGTGCTGGTACTGCGAATGGCTGAAAGCAAGGGGAAACTACGGCCATAATTTTTCCCGAGGGGAATACAGCTTTACTGTATGATTAAATGATGATGGCGTCCTCTTGGGTGAAATATTCCGGAGGTAAAATAGTCCCCCATTCGGATCTCCGGGCGGGGACTACTCAAGAGGATGTCGTTATCAGGAGAAAGGAAAGTGGCATTCTGCAGATTGGAGCATGAAATGTCAGATCCCTTAATCGGGCAGGTAGGTTAGAAAATTTAAAAGGGAAATGGATAGGTTAAAGTGTAGATGTAGTGGGAATTAGTGAAGTTTGGTGGCAGGAGGAACAAGACTTCTGGTCAGGTGACTACAGGGTTATAAACACAAAATCAAATAGGGGCAATGCAGCAGTAGGTTTAATAATTAATAGGAAAATAGGAACCTGGTTAAGCTACTAGAAACAGCATAGTGAACGCATTATTGTGGCCAAGATAGATACGAAGCCCACTCCTACTACAGTAGTACAAGTTTATATGCCAACTATCTCTGCAGATGATGAAGAAATTGAAGAAATGTACGAAGAAATAAAAGAAATTATTCAGATAGTGAAGGGAGACGAAAATTTAATAGTAATGGGTGACTGGAATTCGGTGGTAGGAAAAGGGAGAGAAGGAAACGTAGTAGGTGAATATGGACTGGGGGAAAAAAATGAAAGAGGAACCTGCCTGGTAGAATTTTGCACAGAGCACAACTTAATCATAGGTAACACTTGGTTCAAGAATCATAAAAGATGGCTGTATACATGGAAGAACCCTGGAGATACTGACAGGTTTCAGATAGATTATATAATGGTAAGACAGGGATTTAGGAACCAGGTTTTAAATTGTAAGACATTTCCAGGGGCAGATGTGGACTCTGACCACAATCTATTGGTTATGACCTGTAGATTAAAACTGAAGAAACTGCAAAAAGGTGAGAATTTAAGGAGATGGGATATGGATAAACTAAAAGAACCAGAGGTTGTACAGAGTTTCAGGGAAAGCATAAGGGAGCAATTGACAGGAATGGGGGATAGAAATACAGTAGAAGAAGAATGGGTAGCTTTGAGGGATGAAATAGTGAAAGTAGCAGAGGATCAAGTAGATAAAAGGACGAGGGCTAGAAGAAATCCTTGGGCAACAGAAGAAATATTCAATTTCATTATGAAAGGAGAAAATATAAAAATGCAGTAAATGAAGCAGGTAAAAAGGAATACAGACATCTCAAAAATGAGATCGACAGGAAGTGCAAAATGGCTAAGCAGGGATGGCTAGAGGACAAATGTAAGGATATAGAGGCTTATCGCACTAGGGGTAAGATAGATACTGCCTACAGGAAAATTAAAGAGACCTTTGGAGATAAGAGAAGCACTTGTATGAGCATCAAGAGCTCAGATGGAAATCCAGTTCTAAGCAAAGAAGGGAAAGCAGAAAGGTGGAAGGAGTATATAGAGGGTCTATACAAGGGCGATGTACTTGAGGACAATATTATGGAAATGGAAGAGGATGTAGATGAAGATGAAATGGGAGACATGATACTGCGTGAAGAGTTTGACAGAGCACTGAAAGACCTGAGTCGAAACAAGGGCCCAGGAGTAGACAACATCCCATTGGAACTACTGAAGGCCTTGGGAGAGCCAGTTCTGACAAAACTCTACCGTCTGGTGAGCAAGATGTATGAGACAGGTGAAATACCCTCAGACTTCAAGAAGAATATAATAATTCCAATCCCAAAGAAAGCAGGTGTTGACAGATGTGAAAATTACCGAACTATCAGTTTAATAAGTCACAGCTGCAAAATACTATCGCAAATTCTTTACAGACGAATGGAAAAACTAGTAGAAGCCGACCTCGGGGAAGATCAGTTTGGATTGCGTAGAAATGTTGGAACACGTGAGGCAATACTGACCCTACAACTTACCTTAGAAGCTAGATTAAGGAAGGGCAAACCTTCGTTTCTAGCATTTGTAGACTTAGAGAAAGCTTTTGACAATGTTGACTGGAATACTCTCTTTCAAATTCTGAAGGTGACAGGGGTGAAATACAGGGAGAGAAAAGCTATTTACAATTTGTACAGAAACCAGATAGCAGTTATAAGAGTCGAGGGATATGAAAGGGAAGCAATGGTTGGGAAAGTAGTGAGACAGGGTTGTAGCCTCTCCCTGATGTTATTCAATCAGTATATTGAGCAAGCAGTAAAGGAAACAAAAGAAAAATTCAGAGTAGGTATTATAATCCATGGAGAAGAAATAAAAATGTTGAGATTCGCCATGACATCGTAATTCTGTGAGAGACAGCAAAGGATTTGGAAGAGCAGTTGAACGGAATGGATAGTGTCTTGAAAGGAGGATATAAGATGAACATCAACAAAAGCAAAACGAAGATGATGGAATGTAGTCGAATTAAGTCGGGTGATGCTGAGGGAATTAGATTAGAAAATGAGACACTTAAAGTAGTAAAGGAGTTTTGCTATTTGGGGAGCAAAATAACTGATGATGGTCGAAGTAGAGAGGATATAAAATGTAGACTGGCAATGGCAAGGAAAGCGTTTCTGAAGAAGAGAAATTTGTTAACATCGAGTATGCATTTAAGTATCAGGAAGTCATTTCTGAAAGTATTTGTATGGAGTGTAGCCATGTATGGAAGTGAAACATGGACGATAAATAGTTTGGACAATGAGAGAATAGAAGCTTTCGAAATGTGTTGCTACAGAAGAATGCTGAAAATTAGATGGATAGATGACATAACTAATGCGGAAGTATTGAATAGGATTGGGGAGAAGAGAAGTTTGTGGCACAACTTGACCAGAAGAAGGGATCGGTTGGTAGGACATGTTCTGAGGCATCAAGGGATAATCAATTTAGTACTGGAGGGCAGCGTGGAGGCTAAAAATCGTAGAGGGAGACCACGAGATGACTACACTAAGCAGATTCAGAAGGATGTAGGTTGCAGAAGGTACTGGGAGATGAAGAAGCTTGCACAGGATAGAGTAGCATGGAGAGCTGCATCAAAACAGTCTCAGGACTGAAGACTACAACAACAACTCATGGGATATTAGGTGCCTGTCTTTAAGTGTCTGCCAGCTCAGGTACTTCAGCATCTCTATGATTTTCTCCTGTGGGTTGTACAAACCTGTGACTATTTATGCTGCCCTTCTATGTGTATGTTCAGTATCTATGGTTAGTCCTATTCTGTATGGGTCCCACCCTGCTGAGCAAGATCCTAGGATGGGCTACGCAAAAGTTTTGTAAACAGTTTCACTTGTAGATCGATTGTATTTCACTACTATACTACCAATGAACTGAAGTCTACCACCTGCTTTACCTACAACTAATCCTATGCGATCATTTCATCCTATACCGCTACAAAATGTTAACACCTGGCTATTTGTATGAGTTGACTGATTCTGATTGTGAGTCTTTGATATTTTAGTTGTAGGCTACAACGTTTTTCATTTTTTAAACTAAAAATTTTAAGTTTCTGAATATTTATAATAAGTTGCCAATCTCAGCACCACTATGAAATCTTATCAAGATCTGATTGAATATTTATTCAGATCTTTTCACATAGGCCTAGTACTTAATTACAGATAAATAAATTGTCTTCAAAACACTTCTCTGAGTTATATCTGAAATTACTTCTGTATCTGTCATTGACTTTCCATCCAAGATAATGTGCTGCACCCACCTACTGAGAAGTATTCAGTCCAGTCACAAATTCTGTTTGATGGCCCATGTGATTGTATTTTCATTATTAAACATTGGTGTGGTACTGATTCAAGTGATTTTCAGAAATCAAGAAATTACTGCATTTACCTGACTGACGTAATCAGTGCCTTCCTGGAAGTCATGTGAGAAAAGCAGAAGTTGAGTTTCACATGATCATTTTTGGAAACTGTGCTGTTTTATATGGATGAGGTCATTGTATTCAATATACCTCAGTACATATGAGCTCAGAATATATTTTTCTACAACAGATGGATGTCATTGATATTGCATGGTAGCTTTGTGGAATAATTCTGCTTCCCTTCTTGTAGGTGTGTGTAACCTGTTCTTTCTTTTGGCACTTGTCATAGTTTTTGTTTGAGGGATCTGTGATTATTATGATTAAAATATGCCCTAAGCCAGCTGCAAATTATGTAGAAAATCTGATAGGGATTCCATTGGGCCCCGGAGATTCTTTTAGCAACACTTGATGTTTCTCATCATAACTGACATTATTATCTATGTTACTATTCTTAGCAGTGGTGTGAGAATTTAACTGTGACATTACTCTTGGGTCTTTCCTTGTTAAAGAACATTTGAAAATGGTGTTTACCACTTCAACCTTTGCTTTGCTACCCCCAGTTTCAGTTCCTGTGTCATCCATGAGTCTCTGGACACTAAGACTGGTGTTACTGACAGCCTTTACGGGTGACCAGAATTTATTTGGGTTCTGTGAGAGGTCTTTCAATAAGATTCTGGAATGGTACTCTTTTAATGCTTCATGTATTGCCAAACATGTTTTGTTTAATGTGTATTGTCTGACACATTGTTTTACACCTATTGTGCAGTAATTGCTGTTCTTTTAGAAGTTTCTTTACTCCTCCAGATGCTTCTGACCAAAGCTAAATATTCAGGCTGCTCATTGAGATAGTTCCTTGTTGAGATATGACATTACTGCTTTTTTATATAGCTTTCTAAACATGAAAATCTTTCTACTTATCTTGTCATTTGTGCATTGGTATTTGTTGTTGCTGCAACTGTCTCTTGGTCACTAATACTAGGTTCAGTGCAGAATTCCTCAATAAGTCAGGTATATATAGTGTCATTAGATCCAAAGCTTTTGTTTCATGAGTGTAATCCTGAATTATCTGTTCTAGGAAGTTTTCAGAAAAGGCATTTACTATTGTTTGACTGGGTGTCTTGGCCCCAATGGATTGTTGGATAGTAATATCAATGGCAGCAAGACTGTGAAACATATGTATTAATGGTGAGGGTGTTTCTCTGAATTTTTCAGTTACTTCTGGGTATAGTTCTGGTGGCTGATAGAAAGATCCAGTTATAAATGTATTCCCAGCACGCTCACACGCATCTTCAGTTTCCACTTTGGTGAATTTGAATTTCTTGTTGTCTGTGATGGATACACCCCTTCCATTTCCCACCAGCCTTTCCTTTTGATATATAGTTAGATTTACCCCAAAAATCGTACTGCTGTCAATTTTGGGTTTTAGTGAGTCTTCTGTATCTAATATTATTTAAAGGAAAATTGCCACTCACCATATAATGGAGATGCTGACTCGCAGATAAGCACAACAAAAAGACTGTCACAATATAAGCTTTCGGCCATCAAGGCCTTTGTCGAAAGTAGATGATAGACACACACACACACACACACACACACACACACACACAAACTGCAGCCTCTTGCAGCTAAGCCACACTCATTATTACATTCCATCATGGATTTTCCATGGTTTAATATTATGTAAGCTTCACTGCTACTTAAAAGTGCTTCATACTCTGTCATTTTGTTACAAATAGTTCGACACTTGGTCACTAGGATTTTAATAGTTTTATTTATGGGAAAAATTTCTTTGGATATCATGCCAATTCTTAGGAATCTTGTACAGCTAACATTTTCTCAATTGAAGGAAGAGTTGCCTAATCTAAGAAACCCTTGTGTACTCAGTGTACAGTCAGCTACCTGGGTAGCAACCTCTGACCCATTTGGGGGAACCTGCAGTTGTCAGCTCTATGATGTAAGTCTAAGAAGTCACAGCCCAGCTTTTCATAGAACCTTAGAAGTCTCTGATTCAAGCCTAAAACTCTACTTACAATCAGGGAGCCACAATCAATTCTGGGGAGAATGCTGCAGACGGTGAGCTTTCCTGCAGTTCCGCAAGCAAGGCTGGTCTTCTCTGCATTCTCTGCCAGTCACTGGAATGATCCAGGTACGATTTGGAGCCCAGACAGCATGCATTGCACCACAATCCACAATTGGTTACACATTACAACCTATTCTGTCAATGGCAGTCAGAACAGTCTCCTCAATGAGGTTGCGAGACATACACATAGCTAGCACAAGGTGGTCTTTCCCATTGCTTGCTCTCATTTCACTAAGAAGTTCAGTTATTCACCGTTAAGTGCCTATCATTAATTCCCCATGATGTGGGACACAATAGGCTTGCCAACAGAAAATTATGTCTTGCTGGGTCTATTTCGGTTTGAGTGGAAGACAGCACCTCAGACTTGGTAGGGGGACTCGCTCTCTTTGTTACAAGGCCCTTAGACCTATCAATGATATGCAGCTAAGTTCAAGTGGATAAATGCTGACAGGTCCTTTACTTCCTGTAAAGGAGACGAGGCAGTACGGGAGGTACCTGTAACATATCTGATTTGTGTTTCTCAGGAGGCCTCCGAACACATTCAATCACTTGACAGTGCTAAGGGCAAGTTCTAATTGTTTATGAACAACAGGTAATTCATATCATGTCCAAAAACAGCATCCACAGAGCACTTGGTAATTGTTACCAAAAGTATGCTTTACCCCACAATTAGCTTTGGCAGCAAGTTTGTTCAAGTCCAAGAATTTTGTCTGGTTGTCCTGGTTCTTCTGTGGTTTCATTTCTGCCATGTAAGCTGTCTTTGCTCAAGATCAAATCACATTTGTTGTGTCGTCGTCGTCCCCCCCCCCCCCCCCCCCCCCTTCCCCTGTGGATGTTTCTTTTATTAGTGTGGTAGGTTTGTTAGCTCTCTTGGTTAGTGTTTCTTGTAGTTGCTCCTAGTTGTATGGTCCTTGCAACTTCAGCTTCTGGATGAAA
This sequence comes from Schistocerca gregaria, assembly GCF_023897955.1. NCBI lineage: Eukaryota > Metazoa > Arthropoda > Insecta > Orthoptera > Acrididae > Schistocerca > Schistocerca gregaria. The sequence continues at coordinate 503,697,101 of NC_064920.1, forward strand.
TTTTTGTTAGACTTGAGCGTTTCTGTACAGAGCATGTTGATTTTTCTCTAAAGACCCCTCATGGTGTTCCTTGGAAGAAGCTGAACCTTTCTTTGAGAGATAGTGATCTGAGTTGAGGCTTGCATTACTTAGGGGTTTGGCTTTTTGGATCTGCTGTTGTGCCTTTTTCCCAGTAGCATGATCTGTTGGGAACTCACAAAAGCTGGGGTTTGATAATATCCCAAGTTTTCTGTTTTCTGAACAATTGTTGGGAGAAAATTGATTTTATGATTGGATTGAATTCCCTGCAAAGTTGTAAGACTCTCTCCCCATTTTGCTATGTTGCTTTCCACATTTTATTTGTTGTACAGTGAACAGGATCTGTGCAACAGTGTTTTGTAATTTTCTCTTTTTACCAATTTGTGTATTAAAAGCCAGTATGCTTCTCTAGAATTTTACAGATGTCTTCCAGTTGCACACAATTTATTTATTCCGTCTGAGTGAGTGTTTTTCATTTACCACAATGACTAGAGACTGTACATTTACTACGGTGTAGCTTTTGTTCATTCTTTGAAAGATTATTATTATTATTATTATTATTATTAGTAGTAGTAGTAGTAGTAGTAGTAGTAGTATTGTTATCATCATTATCATCATCATCGTGTTTCATGCCATTTTCAGGAGCCTTTGCTATCATTTTTGATGATTCATTGTCTTAAGTTATGCAGTATCTAGAAAAAATTCTTTAAAAAGTTGGTTGGTGAATTGTTGCAGAATACTAGCTCAAATGATGCTTCCAGTCATCAGCTAATCTGTGAAGATGGTGATCCACTTATTATAACCTCAAGTCAGTTTACTGAAGATGATACTGTAGAGGAAATAGAAACACAGGTTAGTATTTGACATGTCAAAAGTCATGGGAAACCACCCAATATTGTGTTGGACCTTCTTTTGCCCAGTATAGTGCAGCAGCTAGACAAATATTAGCGATGCTGCCAGTATAGCCGTTCACAACTGTGAAAGGGTTGCCGGTGCAGGATTTTGTGCATGAACTTATCTCTCAGTTATGTCTCACAAATGTTCAGTGGGTGGAAAAATTATTTACTTGATTTCTCCAGAATGTTCTCCAAACCAGTCATGAATGGTTGTGGCCCGGTGATCTGATGCATTGTCGTCCATAAACATTCCATCATTGTTTGGGAACATAAAGTCCATGAATGACTGCATATGGACTCCAAGTGGCTGCACATAAATATTTCCAGTCAATGACCAGAGGACCCAGTCTGTTCCATGTAACCACAGCCCATATTATTATGGAACCAGAGCCAGCTAGCACAGTGCCTTGTTGACAACTTGGGTCCATGGCTTTGTGGAGTCTGCAAGACATTTGAAACCTGGTATCAGCTATTACCAACTGATTTTGGGACTTATGACCAGGCCGCACTTTTCCAGTTCTCTAGGGTCCATCCAATATGGTTACAAGCCTAGGAGAGACACTGCAGGCGATGCTCTGCTGTTAGTAAAGGCACTCAATGTTGGTCGTCGGCTGCCATATCCCATTAACATCAGATTTTGCTACACAGTCCTAACTGATACATTCATTGTACATCCCACATTGATTTCTGCAGTTATTGCATGCAATGTTGCTTGTTTGTTAGTACTGACAACTCTCACAAACGCTGCTGCTCTCAGTCATTAAGTGAAGGCTGTTGGCCACTGTGTTGTGTTTGGTGAGACGTAATGCCTAAAATATGATATCATCGGCACTCTCTTGACACTGTGGATCTTGGAACATCAAATTCCCTAACAATTTCTGAAGTGGAATGTCCCACACATCTGCCCCCAACTACCATTCCACATTCGAAGAGTCTGTTGATTTGTATCGTGCGGCCATAATCCCATCAGAAATCTTTTCACGTGAATCACCTGAATAGAAATGACAGATCCATCAATGCACTGTCCTTTTATACCTTGTGTGTGCAATATTACTGCCAACTGTATATGTGCATATCATTATACCATGACTTTTGTCACCTTTGTGTGTGTGTGTGTGTGTGTGTGTGTGTGTGTGTGTGTGACCTGTCAGATTTCTCTACAGGATGGCGTTGTAGATGAAGATGATGTAGTTATTTGTGTATCTTTATGAAAGCTTTATGTGCTATATTATTGCAGGTCAGTGTAAGAAATTAGTAAATAAGTATGCTTTATATACTAGATTATTGCAGGTCAGCATAAGAAATTAGTAAATTTGCTGCACTATTTGATATCCTGCTGTCAGAATCAAATTTATTTCAGCCATGTGGAGATGGCGCAACGTCATTGGTAGTATATATATTTTGACTCTGCTTTGGTTTCTATGGCCAGATGAAGCTTTTGGTCTTCAGCAAAACTGATGATGTCACTGTAAGAACTAAGTATTTATTTAGCAGTACAAAAATAAATTTCTCTGAATGAAAGTCATTTATTTCATCACTTGTTTCAACAAAAACATGAGGAACATCCTATGCACAATCTTATTTCACTGCTCCCAATGCGATATCCCACTGCCTACCAAATCTGTGAAATAATGTGGTTCATCATGTTGTAACTTGTGTGCAGTCTTTTGTGTGGGCATGGCCACTAACCAGCTGCCCAGATGAATGGCACTATCAAACTGTGCCAAAGAGGAGAGATGACCACCCAGTGGTGGAGCATGCTGCTGAGCACAATGTGTTTGACATTAAGGAATGCTTTACAACTTGTGCCCCCTCCGCCCCCCCCTCCTCCCCCAACCTTTTCCTCTTAAATAAACATCTTTTTTATGTTATCCATTACAGATTTGAGGTAATGGTTTAAGTTTTTACAGTAATAATTGGTAGCATTCAACCATATTTCTGTCCTACACATAGCTCAACAATGTGTTATGAGATACAGTGCTCTCATCATAAGGTTGTAAAATATAGCTCATGAAGTTGAAGCACTAAAATATCTCAGCAATAACAATTGTGATGTTCATAACATAAAATAGAATTAAATCACATTGGGATGAGGGTCCTCATTTTACTTTAAAATTGTCAACGTCTGTCAGCGACCACCCCTCTCCTCTCACACCACCCACTATAACAGGCCCTGCCCACTGTATTACAGTGTAACTGTAACTATTGGGAATAATGTGCTAATAATCATCTCCTTTTCATTTCCAAAGCCTAAAATCTTCAGTCTCTAGCTGTTCCATCATAGAGGTATTAGAAATTTATAATCGTGTACCAGTCCTAAAATAATTCTAGAATGCTGCTAAGAAACCACATTTTGTTGTCTTTCACTTTGAATTCGGAATATTGCTGTGTTGCCTCCCTTTCTTTTCTATGCGCAAGATTTCTAAGTCTTCTTCTATTCAATTCAGTGGATAGACTGTTTCATATATGTTATTCACAACAGCTGATTTGCTATAATTACTTAATCTGAATGCATCTTTATGTTCCTAATGTCTGATCAAAAATGTTCTTTGTCTGTCCAATATATTTTGAATTACAGGATGTGCATTGAATTTTATAAGCTCCAGATCTTTTGAACTTCTTTATCATAATACTGACATCATGCTTCAGCTTATAACTCACTGAATTATTTGGAATGCTATTTGAACACCGTACAATTTAAAAATGTTTGTGATCTTTTGTGAGATTCTTCCACACTGTGCCATCATGATCATTTTCACTTTCTCTGCAATAGGTTTATTCTTTCTGTGCCTATTACCTTTACAAAGCAATTTATGGACAATGTCCACTTAGTAACTGTTTTTATCTGCTATCTTCTTAATGATGTTTATTTCCATCTCTCTACCCTTCCTACTCATTGACATATTGGCTGCTCTGTGCACTAGAATAGGTGGTGGTGGTGGTGGTTAGTGTTTAACGTCCCGTCGACAATGAGGTCATTAGAGACGGAGCGCAAGCTCGGTGTAGGGAAGGATTGGGAAGGAAATCGGCCATGGCCTTTCAAAGGAACCATCCCGGCATTTGCCTGAAACGATTTAGGGAAATCACGGAAAACCTGAATCAGGATGGCCGGAGACGGGATTGAACCGTCGTCCTCCCAAATGCGAGTCCAGTGTGCTAACCATTGCGCCACCTCACTCGGTGTGTGCACTAGAATACTAAACTGCAGAAGGCTGTTTCTTTATAGGCCTATGGATGGCCTGAATCATCAGGAATCACAGCATCAGTTGTTCAGTTTCTGTAAACGGTAAATTTGTGCTTATTGCCCTGCTCTTTAATGTTCAAATCAAGGATTGTAAACTGCTGTCAAATTTGTGCTCCACAGTAATTTGTTGAAGTTTTTTTACTATTTCATAAATATCTTCATCAGAATCATCAGCAATGAACAAAGTATCATCTACATAACATTTATATGCTGCGCGGGGTACCTGTGTGGTCCAAGGCACCTTGTCACGGTTCGTGCGGCTGCCCCAATCGAAGGTTCGAGTCCTCCCTCAGGTGTGTGTGTGTGTGTGTGTGTGTGTGTGTGTGTGTGTGTGTGTGTGTGGGTGTGGGTGTGTGTGTTTTGTCCTTAGCATAAGTTAGTTTAAGTTAGATTAACTAGTGTGTAAGCTTAGGGACTGATGACCTCAGCTGTTTGATCCCATAGGATCGTACCACAAATTTCCAAAAATAACATTTATGATAAACAAGTTTACCCATAATGTCTTGGTCAGAGTTAAAGCCTCATCTTCTAGGTCATTGATAAAAATGTCAACTGTAGTCCCTGAAATGCTGACTGCATGGCTAAACCATTGTCTTGAATATAAAACTTACAATTAGAAATGTAATAGTTAAAACTTGTGATCAGCTGTAAAAGTTAAATGAACCTGATTGTCTTTTGTCTTGAAATTTTGCTGTATTTATGGAAACATCTTCTGATAATAGCTATCATTTCATTAAGCCAAACATTAGAGTACAGATTCTTAGCTTCCACTGAAACCAAACAGGGAGGTCAGTGATGTATAGTTGTTGTCATAGGCATAAGTTTCGTAAGAATTTGATTGAGGAGACTAGTTATCTTACATGCAGAGATGTTTCTACAGTTCTGTTGTAACTCCGAACATAAATAATCATGTGGAAAGTCAGTCACCTGCTATATTTACATTTAAAGCTTGAAACAAGAGTAACAAGCATAAAACACAGTTCAAAAGAAAATTCAGCAAATGTACAGTACTAAGAGCGAAGATGAAGAAGATTGAGCAACTTGTAGCAGGCCAGTAAATAAATGGCAGAAGTGAAGCTTGGTGCATGTGGTGCCAAGGTGCCACCTGCGCGGACATCTTGTGCGACAGATTTTGCAGCAGTGTCTCCCTCTGGTGCCCAGACTCTGTAGTAACACACTCTAAGAAGCAGAGTCGTAACTGTGGTCAGTTGGAGGCAGTGATATAGACGGTGTCTGATGCCTGGCGAAGTGGTGTTAGCCACTTGGGATACCACAGTCCTTCCCTATTATGAGGCTGAAGAGCAACAGTGCAGAGTGTGGCTTTGTGCCTGCCAGGACACCGAAGAACATGCCAGGCAAAACCAGAGTCCACATCAGAGGGGGTATGCAGACTCGACACGCTCCCGGTCGGACAGGATGGTGGCAAACGGCGAGAAGGTACCTGCTTGGCAGTGGCAACAGGATCGTGGTGGTGTGGAGGGGGTGCTAGGGGACATTTCATTTTCACATCTGGCTTGAAAGTGTGAGGGCACTTCAGCTGGAGGTGCTGTTTGGGGAAATCTGGCAGTGTTTCTGCTGAGGCGGCATTCTAGGTTGTGAATAAGGAGGAAGGAAAGTTGGCATGGGAAAAAGAGACACGGAAGTAAAGGAACATTGTGTGGCATCGCCTCAAAGACCATCCTGGAGTGTGATCGGGGACAGTTGTGGTCAGTTCTCCCCCAATAGATGGAGTTCGTTTTGATAACAGATCATTGTCCTGTCTCCTGCATCCAAAGTGAAGACACAGAACCCCTTTGCTGCTGGGCAATAGGATCTATTCATCCTGATGGTTGAAACCTCATGCCCACACTCAGGTGCCCTGTGTGAAGAGTGGAGATGGTGGTAGGGGGCGGCACAGCTAGAGTCGACATCGGGAGCATGCAAGATTGGTGGCCATAGAGGAGCCCCAGTGGGCACTTCTCTCCAATTGGGGTAGACCTGTATGCTTTAAAGAAGGGTTGGATCATCGTCTGTAGGTGATGCGCTAACAAATATCTTCATCTGGGTCTTGAAAGTGCGTGCAGGTCATGTTCAGGGTGAAAAGGTGGTTACACGGTGTGTTGATTGCCTTTATGCTGGCAGAAAATGTCAAAAAGCTGCTGCCAGAATTGTGGCCCTTTATCTGACACAGTCATGCAAGGAAGGCCGTCTATGGTGAAAAATTATGGTGAATGCCCTAATAGTTGCCTCCGCGTTGGCAGAATGGCATTTGTCAATGTAGTGAAATCTTCGGTAAGTGACTGTCAACCAGGTGACGTCCAGAAAGAGGCCAGCAAAATCAAGATGAATCCTCTCCCAAGGCTATGAGTGGACAGGCCAGTGCGAGAAGGATTGACGAGGTACTGTCAGGCATGCTTCACATTTATGACAATCTTATATGAGCTGCCTGGTCTGCTTGTCAATTCTGGACCATCAGAGATAGAGCCTGGCTAGCATCTTGGTATGAGTTACATCCCAAGTCCCTGGTGCAGTAGAAGCAGGATATCTAGCCGAAGGGGTTCCTGAAGGGCTACCCGTGGAGAGCTTTGGTTTGTTGTTAGCAAAATAATGCTGTGTACAAGAATGAGCATATGACAGAGGTGAAAATAGTGCTATAGGGGGCTAGAGTTCTAACCAGGGATCAAGTCCAGCCATCCTTGCAGGATTTAGTGATGCATGTGGTAAGGGACCCACAGCTTACTGGGCCTCATCTTCTAATTGGAAACAAACGATCTTGTCTTTATCAAATTCTGGATCGGGACCCATTGGGAGGTACGACAGGGCATCCACATATGCATGCTGAATAGTGTTTTTGGAAATGTATGTCATAGTTATATCTGATAACAAAAGGGGTCCACCTCTGGAGCCAATGGGCCTTTCAGTTGGGCAGCTTAGTAGCCAGACCAAAGAATGATATCAGATGCTTAAGATTAGTGATGAAGTGGAACTTGGTGCTGTAGAGAAAAACATGGAATGTTCTTAATGCAAATGTGATCACTAGCTCTTCCTTTTCAATCTGAGAGTACTACTTTTGTGTGACATTGAGCACTTTGGAAGTGTACACAGTCGGCTGTTCAGATCCATTGACATTACGGTGCCAAACACCTTTCAGACATATTGTTAGCTACCATCAGCTGCTTCTCCAGCTGGAAAGTGGTAGGTAAAGCACAAAGAATAAGGCCTGTTTGAGGATCTGGAATACCTATTTGCAATCTGCCAATCAGGAGAATGAGACACCTTTCCTCCTGAGATTGTTCAGCAGATGAGCAGTCTCCACAGCATTGGGAATGAATTTGCCACACCAAATCAGCTTCCTGAGGAAAGACTAGCTCCTTCAAGTTGGTGTCTGTGATCACTACTTCCACAGGCTTATTCGTAGGCTGAAGTCCACCTTTAGATGGTGTGGTCAAGATATATGACAGATGGTTGAAATGACTTGGATTTTTCGAGATTACATATGAGGCCATTCTGTAGAGTACAGAACAGTTTCCTAAAACTCTGTAAATGTTCTTCCATTGTGTCACCAGTATCACATAATTAATTAATGAATCCTGGAATATCCATAAGCAATTGTTCGAGGAATTGTTGAAAAAAATGGCAGTGGGCAATGACTAAGCCAAAAATGAAATGCCTAAACTTATAAAGGCTGTGTGGCATGTTGACAACTAATAGCTTTTGTTATTCTTTGTTAAGAGGAAGCTTCAATTAGCTTTGGTAAGATCAATTTTAGTACACCTGAAAGCAGAGTGAAGAGTGTTCGGACTTTGGAATTGGATAATTGTGTATTTCACTCTTTAAAATGAGTCTACTCTGATCTTAAAATCACTACCCCGTCTTCATGACCACCGACAATATTGCCCACTCACTGACAGATGGGTTCAGTTATGTCAAGATTTGTCAACCTGTCCAACTTGTCTTTTACTGTGCAATGCATGAAAGAAAAAAGGGTGCACCAATAGCTTTAATATAATGTGTGCTATGAAATTGTTGCCACCCTATCACACCCCACAGGCTCCTGGAAAAAATGTATGGGCACTCATTGCAAATGTATTCTAGTTCCTTAAAGGAAGTGGTCGGAGACAAGCTCCACTGAATTGTCACTAGCAAATCCAAAAGCAGAATATGCATCTAAGCTGAAAGAGAGTGCTGTGTTTCCATTACACTAAGAGGAAGGTGAGGTCCCATACTCTTCGAATCACTGTGAAGTGCATAGCAGAGGGTATGTCCCACTGTGCCAGTTATTAGGGCTTTTTCCCAGTCCATTCAATATGGAGCATGGGGAAACTGTGAATTTGTGCATGTACCAAATAGAACTGGCAAGGGGTAGTGATTGTATACAGTACAATCACTATCCCCTGCCAGTTCTATTTGGTACATGGCCCCACACTTGAGCAATATTCTAGGATGGGTCACACAAGTGATTTGTAAGCATCTAGTTTGTAGACTGATTGCTCTTATTGCGAGTATTCTACCAATAAATCAAAATCTGCTGCTTGCTTTACCTATGACTAGCCTCTGTGATGCCAATGGCCTTGCTGCAGTGGTAACACCGGGCGACGTCAGATCACCAAAGTTAAGTGCTGTTGCGCTTGACTACCACTTGGATGGATGATAATCCAGTCTGCTGAGTGCTGTTGGCAAGCGGGGTGGACTCAGCCCTTGTGAGGCAAACGAAGGAGCTACTTGATCAAGAAGTAGCGGCTCTGGTCTCGTAAACTGACATGCGGCCAGGAAAGTGATGTGCTGAACACATGCCCCTTCATATTCGCATCCAGTGTCACCTGGGTGCTGAGGATGACACAGGAGCTGGTTGGAACTGTTGGGCCTACATGGCCTGTTTGGGCAGAGTTTTTTTATTTTATTTATTTATTTTAGCCTATGTGATCATTCCACTTCGTGTTCCTATCAAGTGTTACACTCAAGTATTTGTATGAGTTTATAGATTCCAACTGTGACTCACTAAAATTATATTCATAGGATACTATTTATTTT